>NC_055977.1:27401544-27476544 GCF_018492685.1 Alosa sapidissima
ACCTGTGCACTGCGCACCGACATCGATGCATGTTCACTTCTGTAGTTTAACCCATAGTGAGGATGCCAAATAATGAGGAACGTACCATCTTAGCGTGCGCAGGGCATGGCTTAGAAACATGATCTACATCCTTAACACTAGCTTATATCGATAGGACAACATACTTCAAACCAAAATAAATGGCGTTTATTTATTTATTTATTTATTTTTGCGAACGGACAACGCCAAGACGCACTTGATAAATCAAGCGTCAACGGAATCTACCATGATTTAAATGGTACGGTCCAACCCGGTATAACCAAGATATCGAGAGGAAAAGGATCGTGCTATTTTGCACAGGTTATTGTGTTTTATACAGTTATTTCATCAACAGGTCAACGAAAAGACTTTATCGCAACGATAATATGGTGGAAATGAGGCTTTAATGCTATATAAATGTTCGGAGATAACCTATAGCCAGTAAAAGACAATTATCTGTATTTGCCCCCACCCCATGAGAAGATGAACAATTAACAATTAATGCATTTTCTCTGAACTAAAATAACCTTGGCTAGACCATTATATGTTATGCCTTAGAAAGAAACATTGTATATATACAAACCAATTGATCTGTCATGAGTGGGGAAGAGTGACATGGACTATATTGATACTGTGAAAATTATTTCACCATCTCTGTTGTTATTTCACAGTGCTGGAGTCCAATGGCTTCAAAACAGGTGAAAGAGAACACTGTTTATGTGTTGACTGCCTGACCTTCATGCCTCTTTCATCAGCACATCTGCCTGAGCACAAGCTGCTTTGGGCCCTTCCAGCAGTGACACTGGACACCGTGAGGACATCCTTCTTCCCTTAAACAGACATCCTCTAGGTACAAACACACATGCACACACACACTCACATACACACACACAGGGGTAGAGGAAGAGAGAGAGAGAGAGAGAGAGAGAGAGAGGGGGAGAGAAGGCATACAAAGATAGGCATACACACACACACACACACACACACACACACACGTAAACATACACAAACACACAAACACAAACTCACTCACACTCACACACACACACTTCCCCACACACCCACACACATTCCCTCTGTCATCACAAGCACAAGTTCAGGCATTGTAAACAAGGGGCAAATTGTGAGCAATGTCTTTTATGACACTCAGCAGTACAGATGAACTCCATATCCTGGTAGAGTTCAACTCAGCTCCAATTCTTTTTCAGCGACACAGCTTTCTGTACATAATTTATTCCCTCAGTTCGCAAAGCTGGAAAGGCCTGAAAAGAAAACATACCACGACTTGGCTTGTGTAATCTTCCTTCACTTCATGATTTAATAATGGAGTAAAAATTGATGTTTGTTTCAACAGCAGCAGGCAAGAATTATCACAAACTTGCCAATAAACTTTTAAATGAGTTTGGTAAACTGCTCTCAGCAAACAATAGCAGACTCTGACTGGCGGAGTGGGACTGACATGTGACTGACTTCTTCTTAACGGTCATTTTGTCTTTGCATCTTGAAGTAAACTTCATTGAAATTGTGACAGATTACTTTGGAGTAGGCTATCCGTTGCCCCATAATTGTGTATACTGCAATGGACTGTTCACAGGCCTTCCAAAAAAGACTATTAAACAGCTTCAGGTGATACAAAATGCAGCAGCTAGGATTCTAACAAAAACTAAAAGAACTGACCACATTACTCCAATTCTTAAATCCTTGTACTGGCTTCCAGTAAGTCACAGAATCGGCTTTAAAGCACTATTGCTTGTTTATAAATCAGTAAATGGAGCAGGACCTAAATACCTGTCAGACATGCTTCAGCAGTACACACCTTCTCATCCTCTCAGGTCCTAGGTGAAAAACCTGTTAGTAAAACCTACTATTAGAACTAAACATGGTGAAGCAGCTTTTAGCTGCTATGCGGCTCAGCTCTGAAACCAACTTTCGGATGACATCAAAAAGCTCCCAACTGTAGCCAGTTTTAAATCTAGACTTAAGACCAAACTGTTCTCAGATGCTTTCTGCTAACTGTATATAGTATAAGTATATATACTCTTTTGATCCCGTGAGGGAAATTTGGTCTCTGCATTTAACCCAATCCGTGAAACACACACACAGCGAGGTGAAGCACACACTAATCCTGGCGCAGTGAGCTGCCTGCTACAACAGCGGCACTCGGGGAGCAGTGAGGGGTTAGGTGCCTTGCTCAAGTGCACTTCAACCGTGGCCCACTGGTCAGTGCTCGAACCGGCAACCCTGCGGTTACAAGTCCAGAGTGCTAACCAGTGGGCCACTGCGCCGAGTTACAAATTCTGAATCTGCCTGGATAATTATTCTACCTTGTCTTTTATTACTTTTTTACTACTTATGCCTTTGTTTTTGCTTATTAATTATTCTTTATTTTTAAATGATTTTACCTTGTGTTTTATGTTTTCTTTTTATTATGATCTTTACCTTTTAACTATTATTTGTCTATATTGCCCTTCTATGCTTTTATTTGTTATTATTGTTTGGTTTTGTTTATGTAAAGCACATTGAATGACCTCTGTGTATGAAATGCGCTATATAAATAAACTTGACTTGACTTGACTTGACTATACACATTCAAAAACAGTCAGACAAATATTAAAACATTTTACAGTATGTTATGCATGAGAATGGTTCTTTGTTCCATCTCGATTAACAACTCTTATGGTAGCAGCCCCTGGGATCAATCTTATAATATTCTGGTAAAATCTTTGATTTTGAAATCCAGATTCTTAACCAGACCACCGCCACTTTCTTCCCATGCAGCATCACAGAGAGGCCAAGACCATGGGATATCCATAATGTATCCACTTAATAAACATGTTGCTATATTCTCCTAACTCTAAAATAGGCTGTAAAGGTCTACTTGCATCTGTTTACTATGGGGTGTTTCTCATTTTACCAGATCTCAACTGTAGGCGTGATGGTTTGAAACACAATAGAAAATTAATAGAAAATAAGTTAATTCAATTCCGACTGTAGGCTATGTCTCAACATCATTATAATGCAATGAGAAAAAAATCAGGAAAAGTCATGTGGTATCCATCGAAAATACTTCACCGGTTTTCGACCATGTTTCCCGTTAACCAATCACAATTGGAGCGTTGAATTTAGTTGAATGAAAATAGGCGTTTCTTGGTCTCTTCTTGTGAAACAAGTTAGGTGAAAAAACCAAAACACTTCCGCAAAATTTCTCATGAGAACAGTTTTTCTCCGGGATTCAGTTTGAAACATGGGGGCTTGTCTGGCCTTATGTTCTATCGCTAACTGCGTAAGTAACTAAAACTTATACTTCAAGTCACATTCTATGAACAAAAAAGTTTGCCTTGGTTGGTTGGTTGAGTTCCATAATCTATGATGGATCGCTAGCTCGCTGCGAGAACAGCCTCATGTGCTTTTTATTACATTGTCGCAACTCATTCGATGGAATCACTGAAATTGTTACACTTACTTATATGGTATATTTAGTCTATGAAAGAAGTGTGCTGGGGATTTTGAGAGAATCTACTCGTTTAACTTTTAATTTCCCTTCCGTATTTGGCCGTGAGCTGGTATGTCCTGTCGTCTCCGCCCTCTTCTCCTTGCCTAGCCTATTCACCGTGCTGTGCTTTGTGATTTTTTGGTATCTACCCAGTCATGGAGGAGGAGTAGCCTACCTTTCAGTTCTAGGCCCAAGCCTTAAGTTAAATCTCAGCTTTGGTCTCCTTTTGACCCACTTTTTGACACGGATTCGAAAAAGCCTACCACAAAACTACTGCTTGTCACCACACATTGGTTAGCGTGTGCAAAGTAGGCTACGCAGTTTACGCAGAAAAACATTGTGGCCTACGTCCAATGAGTTTTGTTTACATCCGCGTCATCGAAAATGCTTTCAGTAGGGCTTTCTTGTTCCCGTTTATCTGACTTGAACACAGCCATGCCTCATAGGATAAGACTTCAGTTGCGTAAATATTCTGGCAAACAGTTTTTGAAAATACAAAAAAAAAAAGAAACTCAGCAGAAGTATATATATATTTTTATCACACCGTCCTCAGATTAATGCATGGTAAAAATACCAAAAAATAATGGTGCCCACATGATCAACAGGCAATTTTGAAACTCGAGCACACAAACAAATATTCCGACACTATTATAGTACTAAAATCAGATCACTGCATCGATTTTCTGAGAGCGTGGGAAATTTAGTTGAAATTGGTTGATTTGATATGGAATGACCCTTCACGGGCTCCAGAACCGCATTCTTGTAAAAGGCCTCACAATCCCTGCAGACACCCTACTTGTAGACTCCCCTAGTGAGCACTTAATGATGAAGAAAAGCCATGCCAACCCAACCCTTGTGTAGACCCACTTTCCATCCCACTGTTTGTCTGTCTGTCTTGGGCTTCCCTGACAGGGCTCGTAGTCAGGGGCCATTGGCGAGGCATTGTGGCGTGTTGTTTGTCAAAACTGAAGTGACCTGATTTACTCAAATGAATCAGAGGCTGTGCTGATTTGCATGAAAGAACAGCTTGTGTAGCTACAATGAATGCATAGTTTATTTTTCTGTTTTTTTTAATTTTTTTAATTTTTTTTTTAAAGAATATCTTACTGAGTCACTTCTGATTGCCCAGACATATGAATCTATCCTCAGTGTCTTTGGACCAATGTTTACGTGTGTGTGTGTGTGTGTGTGTGTGTGTGTGCGCGCGTGTGTGTGTGCGCGTGCGTGCGCACACATGTTTGTGTTTGTGTATGCATTCTACAGGCATCATGTCTGTGCAGTTCAGCACCCTGCCTCCTGTCCAGCTGCTGCCCAGCAGCATACAACTCCACCGTCAGCCGTCTGGCATTCTCCTTCTTCCTGCTCCTGGGCACCATGGTGTCCGTCATCATGATCCTACCTGGCATGGAGACCCAACTGAAAAAGGTGCCCTGTCTGTGGAAGTGTTAAGCACCTGAGTAGAGTGGAGCTGTTAAATCTAATGTAACTTTATATGTCAAATTTTAACTTGCGTAACACCCCTGAGCAGGGTGTAGTTTTACTTTACAGGCTTATGGTATTTCAGAGGAGGCCTCCCTTTATTTCACAGAATGTATTGTAAATCAGTGTAGCCTATCTTTTGTTATTTAAAAAAAAAAAAAAAACAGAAAAAACTGGCAAACACTTTAAAATAGTGGAAATATGGATTGAGTGGCTGTACTGTCCCCCTTTTTCAAATCCCTGAGCTAGATTCTATGACTCGGATCACATAGCCAAGTACTGAGTATCCACGCTTTTGGGGAAGCTGAAGTTGTAGCTCAGCATGCATAGAACTGCCCTTTGAGAAAGTGCCTTCCTCTTTCAGCAGTCGCCTCATTCATCATTAATCAATAAAAGTTGCATGGGAAATTGCATGTTGTTCACTAGTAGTGATTCTAAATCAAGAGTTATTCATTACTTCACAATGATTTTTTTATGAAGCAACACATACCAGGTCTTGCATAGTGCAGATTGCATAACACTGGCAAATATTAGGTAATAGAAACTCCAGAATTATTTAGTGCAGCTCTCTCAGTTTATTTATCTCATTGGTTTGTTTGTTTGTTTGTATTTGTTTGTTTGTTTGTTTGTTTGGTCCTTCCCTCTCTCAGATTCCTGGGTTCTGTGTCGGCGGCACCTCAATACCTGGCCTGGAGAACAAAATCCAATGTGACATCATCGTCGGCTACAAATCAGTGTACCGCATGTGTTTTGCCATGGCCTGCTTCTTCTTCCTCTTCTCCATCATCATGATCCGGGTGCGCAGCAGCAAGGACCCGCGAGCCTCCATTCAGAATGGGTAGGACATGCAGGAGTCTCAGTGTTGCTTACAGGAGGGGGCCATCTGCTGGTGGGAGTGTGGCAGGCACTGCATTTGTTTTTGTAGGATTGTTTTTTTTCAAGTGTGTGTGTGTGTGTGTGTGTGTGTGTGTGTGTGTGTGTGTGTGTGTGTGTGTGTGTGAGTATATATACAAATACAGTAGATGTGTATTGTGTGTTAACATGCATCAATTGTGAATTTCAGATTCTGGTTCTTCAAGTTCCTGTTGCTGGTGGGGCTCACTGTAGGGGCTTTCTTCATTCCTGATGGAACTTTCACCACAGGTACTACAGACAGTTCTCCTACTTCTTGGCTCTCATTTCAGACCTGCAGAGTTCAGAAGATCCCTTTGAGAGACTTCTGCTGTCTTTGATGTGTCAGAAGAATTACTCTGTGTTTTAATTCTAGCCCTTCTCTCTCTCTCTCTCACTCACTCTCTACCCCCCCCCCCCCCCCACACACACCTGACAGTGTGGTACTACTTTGGTGTAGTGGGCTCATTTATCTTCATCCTCATCCAGCTCATTCTGCTGGTGGACTTTGCTCACACCTGGAACCAGAACTGGGTGGAGAACGCTGAGAACGGCAATAGCAAGTGCTGGTATGCAGGTACAGTGAAACAGTGAAAGTCCTACTTCATTTACAGTCATTCATTTAGACAAGATAAGTTTATTTATGTAGAACATTTAATTCATACAAGGAGGCAATTCCATGTGCTTTGCAAATAAATAATGTTTAAATTATGTTTAAAGGAAAGTTGAATACATTTAAATAAAGTAATTTAAAGAAGACACATGAAATAGAAAAATGCATACAATGAAACAAGTTACAATGCCGGACACAGTGACAATACAGGACACAGTGCATAGGCATGTAAATATACATTATCTGTACATGTAAGGTTGGGACAGCATGTGTGCATCATATGGATCAAAACTACAACTTCATATTGTTGGCACACACACAACTTGAATACTGCAGTGAGGCCAAGAAATGTACACTGTTGGATTTGATCTTCAGCCAATGTCTGATAGAATAACAAAACACTCACTTGTTTGACCTGCATTATCTTAGATGCTTTGTTATGTTTTTTTGTTTTGTTTTTTTAACCTAGAAGGTAATTCAGGGACAGGTGGCCTTGTGCCTATGATGTAATCTTTAGAAATCCCAGCTATGGCTGCATTTATGAGAAAATCATGACCTTGGCTGGAGTTTGTCTGAGTCAGATATTTTACTGCAGTCTTCCCTGAAAGACTAATGGATGTTGCTTTTATTTTATTATATTTTATTATGCAAGACCTGGACATAGTCTTGAAGGGCAACACATATTCCTTCATCATGACCCAGATAAATTAATGTGTTCACTGAAGAGAGGGAATAATACTTTGGATGTTGAAGGAAAGGATGAAGAAATGGGGAGCCAGAAAGAGAACAAATGATTAAATATAATGCAGAGAAAAAAGATGAGAAGAGTTCTGTGATTTCTTACTAACATGAAGGTTTTGAAAGAAGGGGGTAGAAATTATTGAATAATGCAGAGACAGAATTCAATTCATTTAAGTTTGATTGAATTTATTTTTAAGGCTCTGTACAGATCCCAGAATCTGAACATCTTAGAGCAAGTGCTGAGGCGATGGAGACAAGACACAGCTCCCCTTTTTTATTTTTTGGGGGGCTTTTTGCCTTTTATATCGATAGGACAGTGGTGAGAGACAGGAACGAGTGGAAGAGAGGGAGAGATGGGGTGGGGTCAGGACATAACCGCAGGCCGGAATCAAACCTGGGTCCCCATGGGCACTGAGACCCACACATGGTGCGGTGCTGCCTCTTGCACCATAGCTCCCCCCTTAACAGAGGGAAACACTGGGCAGAACCTAGCTAGAAGAAGAGAAGATCTGTGTGACACGAGTTACGGTGTTTTACTGCATATTTCCTGTCGGTGTTTGTTGGTAGAGAACCCATTATAAGTGTAGGGGGGGGTGAGTTTGGGATGCCACGCCAGACACCACCGTTGTGCCTTGTGGAGGTGCCTAATTCAGTGAAACACTGATGAAGAAAGGTGCCTGCTTGACAAATGCAAGCTGATGTTTTTTGCCCACAAAGGTTGCTTTTATTGGTGATTTTGTTTTAGATGGTAAATAGGCTTTGTTGTTGATGTGGGTAACCTCCAACCTATAGTTCTAGGAATGGAACACCTCTCCTGTGTCCACCTAATCTAAAATATATCGTCTTTATCACAGCTCTGCTCACCTTCACGTTCCTGTTCTACGGCCTGGCGTTTGCTGCAGTCGTGCTGTTCTATGTGTACTACACCCAGACTGACGACTGTGCCACACACAAGACCTTCATCAGTCTCAACCTCATCTTTAGCATTGTGGTGTCGATTGTGGCCATCTTGCCCAAAGTGCAGGTTTGTTAATGCAGGATGGATGCACCTCAGTACTCATATTTAGTCAAGTCAAGTGAATTTATTTGTATAGCACATTCAAAAACAACAGAGTTGACCCAAAGTGCTTCACAATTTGTGAGGTTAGGCATGACAATAATAACATAGATACATAGACCAAACATTTGAGGAACAAGGAGTTCATATTTGAAAGCAGGGGATGCAGGGCATGAGAAGGGAAGCAATGTAACAGAGTATGGCTCAAATGAAGGGTGATCCATACAAAATAAGGTAAACACAAAGGTATATAACATAAGTAGGATATGAATAAGTAATAAGTAGGATAAGAAAATCAAAATAAAGTCACACTTTTTTTCATAGTTTGGCAGGTCCTGCGACTTAGTCAGGTGTGACCTTATATATTGAACATGTTCTTAAATGTTAATTCATATTAACTGACATGAACCCTACATGAAACATTACCGTCTACAGCCGCGAGAAAGCGATCTAAGTATAAGTATATATACTTTTTTGATCCCGTGAGGGAAATTTGGTCTCTGCATTTAACCCAATCGGTGAATTAGTGAAACACAAACAGCACACAGTGAGGTGAAGCACACACACTAATCCCGGCGCAGTGAGCTGCCTGCTACAACAGCGGCGCTCGGGGAGCAGTGAGGGGTTAGGTGTCTTGCTCAAGGGCACTTCAGCCACGGCCCACTGGTCGGGGCTCGAACCGGCAACCCTCCGGTTACAAGTCCAGAGTGCTAACCAGTGGGCCACGGCTGTCCACTTCTATCTGTGCACTTTCAGTCAGAGATTAGTGCTTGCACTATGCCTGAAACACACATGCATACCTAAATCCTCAAGTTATGGCCAGGATTCTATTTATAGCCGGGCCTCAAATTCGGACAAATAAAGACCTGTAATAGTTGTCTACATTGTTTCAATTTAACTCATAAAAGAGCTCTTCTTAATATTTTATATTGTTGGTTGGTTTAATATTGTTGCCAATGAAAAGTCGATGTCCTACACCATGGGTCTCCAACACGTCGCTCTCAAGCTACCAGTCACTTGCCTTCCGTTTCTAAGCTTGCCAGAGGCTGCAGTAGCCTACATTTAAACAACTGTTGCTGCTATGCATTCCAGCCTACAAATTTGATAAAAAAGTAAATCATGCATAATTAAAAAAAACAAAAACATTTAGGCTATCGTAGACCTATTTGGCTATACGCAATAAGGTTTTCATTACAGCACAGCGCACGTTCCATGAATGAATGAAAGCGGATGCCTTGTCTCGCAATAAGCGAATGGAAATCCCGACACTCTTTCAACTACATGAAACTTAATAGTGAACCATCAAATACCCCACAGATTTCAGTGGCCATCAGTCCCAACATTTGACAATATAATCAAACAGTCCAAACGTAAATTAAATCTCAAACCAAACCGAACATCTTTTGCTTTTGCCTACTGTTATGCCGCTCCAAGCAAAAGTATGTCTCACAAAAGAACACACCACATAAGAAATAAAGGCCTGCCTCGAATACAAGCTTGCCCCAAATAAAGGTGCTGTGCTTTGCGCTGCCTAAGTAAATAAAATTTGAGGATTTTATGATAGTCTGTCTCCTAAACATTCCTCACCCGTTATCCAGACATGCATGAAAACATTTGAAAAACAAAACTCACAGCCGGTTATTTTGTGAATGATGAATTTCTCTTCTGCATTGTCCTAACCGGCATTGCAATAATGTTTACATAGATACACTGTAAGGTGGGCTGCAAAGATTATGCAGACTGTTACGATTGACTGACACTGCACGCGCGCACATTATCGAAATTATATGCCGGACGCTTTAGGCTAGTCATTCTACAGTACATGGGTTTAGTTAATGATCGGGCTATAATAAGACCAAACTCATATTTCAGCCCCGCAACTCTAGCCATCGTAATGCAAGATATTCCCGCACACATTTTACAGCGCTGTCAGATAACATTAATCTAATAATGGAGCGGCGTGAATTCGGGACTATTGACTGGACGGACCAACTGACTTCAATTGAACGTATGCAGAGGCACAAACGCGCGGAGGACCACTTAAAGGGTGCCCCTCTCTCAGCAGGATTTTTCACCGCTGAAGCCAAATTTTGTGGCAGCCGTGGCCTACTGGTTAGCGCTTCAGACTTGTAACCGGAGGGTTGCCAGTTCGAACCCCGACCAGAGGCACGGCTGAAGTGCCCTTGAGCAAGGCACCTAATCCCTCACTGCTCCCCGAGCACCGCTGTTGTTGCAGGCAGCTCACTGCGCCGGGATTAGTGTGTGCTTCACCTCATTGTGTGTTCACTGTGTGCTGAGTGTGTTTCACTAATTCACAGATTGGGATAAATGCAGAGACCAAATTTCCCTCATGGGATCGAAAGAGTATATATACTTATACTATATATACTTATATATGACAGCCTAGAGTGGCCATGAGACGTGAGGGATATATCGCCCAAAATGCTTGATTGCAGTGCATGCTCCACATTTTTAGCTAAATTTTGATGTACCACATCAGCATTTTTGTTCAGTGAATCTTTTATAAATTGCTTTACAATTAGCGTCGGGCCCTATTGGCAGCCTCAGCTGGCAGCCATTCACCCCTTCCTCATGTTCTTTTAAAATCTTTTTCTCTCTCGTTCTCCGTTCTCGGAGGTAGCCTCCTGAAAATTTGCTCTGTTGCCGGCTTGTGCCTCCATGTCGCCCCCAAAATGCTTGATGGCATTGCATTCTCCACATTTTTAGCAAAATTTTCATGTACCACATCAGCATTTTTTTTCTGTGAATCTTTTGTAAATTGCTGTACAGTTACCGTCGGGCCTTATTGCCTCAGCTTGCCACCATTCACTACTTCGTCTTCATTAACATTATGGTAGAATATCTCAATATTTTTGGCTTCTATGTGTCCAGTTACATAGTCTGTCTGTTCTTGGATTTTGTGAAATAAATTTCTAAATAAATGCGACTTACAGTATAGTCCGGTGTGACATATATATATATATATATATATATATATACATATATATATATATATATATATATATATATATATATATATATATATATATATATATGTATGTTTTTTTTCCTCTTCATGACGCATTTTTGACTGATGCGACTTATACTCCGGAGCGACTTCTTATAGTCCGGAAAATACGGTAAATAAAATAGACATATATTATTTAATGTAAAAGACAAAATCAGGTAAAGAAAGAAATAAAACACTTTAAAAAAAAGGCAAAGATAAAAATACATAAAAGAAAATAAGTTAAAAGTCAAATAAATAAAATAAATTAAACCTCAAATAAAACCTCTATAACCAATATAACTAACGTCTAAGAAGAGAGGGGCGATTAAAGCAGAATGATATTGCATTTTCATTTTTTACTGGGTGTAAATCACAAATGAGTGATTATGGGCTAGGTTGATGTGGGCCCTTGAGACCAACATACCATAAAAAATTCTTCATCCTCGGTGCCACGGTTCGGGTAGTTATTTAGGAAAAACTGCATTTTTTGCAGTTCAGGGGGCCCAGTGCGGGGGGGCAGTGGCCCCCGGGGACCAAACAAAATTCCCAGGTATCATTGACCAAAAATTCAGGAAGTAGATGACGGGGGACGACGACGACTTTCACAATCACTATATGAATGCTTCGCTAGCGGCGGTCATAATAATCAAAGCTAATTCAGATTACATTAATTCATATGGCTTTGTAGCCTAGGCTTGTGGATTTATGTATTATATTTGTGTGTATATTGTTTGATTATTTATTTGTGTGTGTGTGTGTGTGTGTGTGTGTGTGCACCTTCAGGAAGCTCAGCCCAGTTCCGGTCTACTCCAATCCTCCCTGATCTCCCTCTACACCATGTATCTGACCTGGTCAGCCATGACCAACAACCCCAGTAAGTCACCGGTCAATATGTTGTATGCCCGATTAACCCACAGATCCAAGTTACGGTCAACTGAGAAAAAACTATGTCCAAGTGCACTTACCAGAAGAACGTGATTGAAAATTCAAAATCTAATAACCCGTCTTTGGAAATGATTTCATTTTATATAATTTTACACCAAAGCATATTGTGTTATTTCGTGTGGTGCAACAAACAACAAATCCTGAACATGTCAGACCTGGTTCATTCTCTGTTGACAATATGTATTGTATGTGTATTTGTATATGTATGTATGTATGTATGTGCATTAGTATGATATTATGTGATATATATATATATATATATATATATATATATAATATATGACACTAAACCATATTACCGTATTTTCCGGACTATAAGTTGCACTTTTTTTCATAGTTTGGTTGGTCCTGCGACTCAGGTGCAACACATATATATTTATATATATGTTTTTTTTTTCCTCTTCATGACACATTTTTTGACTGGTGCGACTTATACTCCGGTGCGACTTATAGTCCGAAAAATACGGTATAATGAATAGTTATTACCGTATATAATAATGCATATTAATCTGGTATTTCTACTCTGTGTAGACCGTAACTGTAACCCAAGTCTTCTGAGTATCGTCTCCAACTCCGCCACCCCCAGTCCTACTGTGCCCCCTGGGCAAGTTCAGTGGTGGGACGCACAAAGCATTGTGGGATTGGTCATCTTCATCCTCTGCACTCTGTATGCAAGGTATGAGCTGACCGAGAAGTCTGTCATAGTCCACGTCTAAATAATGTCCTTGGCGGACATGTTCCTGATCCTACAGTGCTGTTTTATGAAACGAGGTGTCACTTCCTGTCACAGGGAGACTATACCGGGCCCATAACTGAAGCGTTCCGTTTGTGGCATGTAAAAATTGTTTTAGAAGATTGGCTTATTTTTTCGGAACATATGTGATGCTATCAAGTCTGGTGTAGCCAATTTCATTCATTATAGTAGACTATGCCCCCCTCCCACACACACACCGCGTCAGAGTCAGTATTCTAGGAGGGATCTAGGGATCTCCTCACAAGTGTCTATCCTGCTCTCTTTCTTTCTCTCATTTCCTTCTGACTAAATATACTCCCTCTTTCACACCACACACACACACACACACACACACACACACACACACACCATAGCTCACTACACTCACACCCACTTCAAACACTCTTCACATTGCAATTTTTTTCCTCACATTCTTTTTCATCTCACTCCTGCAATTTCTCAAGCTCACTGATTCTGTCCATCTTACATCCCTCTACACTTCACTTATTATTCTCTCTTACAGTACATTTTCTCTTTCTTTGATTGTTTTTGTTTCTCCTTTTATTCCCCCCCCCCCCCCCTACACACACACACACACACACACACACACACACACACACACACACACACACACACAAAATAAGATGTATGGAAGTGTATAAAAGAGGTATAAAAGATGTAAATGTATAAAAGACTGACTCTTCTCTCTCTCTCTCTGCCGCTCTCCAGTATTCGCTCGTCCAACAACAGTCAGGTGAACAAGTTAATGCGGACGGAAGAGACCGAGGGTCTGGCAGCGTCCGACGCTGAGGCTATGGGCGATGACGGCGTGCGGCGCGCCGTGGACAACGAGGAGGACAGCGTCACCTACAGCTACTCGTTCTTCCACTTCAGCCTCTTCCTGGCCTCCCTCTACATCATGATGACCCTCACCAACTGGTACCAGTGAGTATCCAGTGCTGTCCAGTACTTAGGGAGAGAAGCCAAATCAGTGTGTCACTGCCAGGGGGATTTCATCCCATGTTATCAGTAGCCACAACAACGAGGTAGTGTTGAATGTAATGAATACATTTTGACCTGTGTGTGTGTGTGTGTGTGGTGTGTGTGTGTGTGTGTGTGTGTGTGTGTGTGTGTGTGTGTGTGTGTGTGTGTGTGTGTGTATGTGGCTGTGGCTGTCTGTGTTTCCCAGCCTATATTCCCAAATCCTAAAAGTTTTTCACCCTTGCCAATAATGTCAATGTTTTATGACATACTTTGGATCAATACCCTTACTGTACATTGATTACGTACATTGGATCAATATTCTCCTCTTCAATATAATCTAATGACCGTGGTGTTGCTTCAGTCAGAGCCTAGTCCTGACATTTATTCATGTGACTTTCAGTCAAAGGTGTGTTAATGCATTGTCCTTCTCAGACTAGTACTAATTCTTGAAGAGATGGCAGAATATCCCATTTCAGTAATGGTTGCTATTCCATGATGCATGTGGCCATTGTGATGTAAAGTAGTAAGACCACAAAGCCAGTGTTGGCTACCGCTAATGCTTATTAAACTGTGCTGGATGCACCATTGAAATTCACAGACAGTTTTCTAATGCTGAGTGTTAATATTTATATTATGATTATTCTTTTTTTTATCCAAAATGACTTTTGACAGTTTATCACTCTGTCTACATCTTTGGAAGTTAACACATGACTACACTGTTCCTTGCACTTGTTAAGACCACCAGGCTCGTTTGTGGTGATTTAACATATATGAGACCACACATAGATAACCGTTAACAAATATTTATTAAAGTAATAATGTAGGCCAAACGTAAATTACAGTCAGTATCCATTAAAAAAGGTGTGTTCATATTCATATGTAACTGTGCAGCCCTAAACCAAACCAAACAGCAGCTTCCAGGCTGATCCAGCTCTGCTTCTGCTGCTGGTCTGTCAGCTCTGTGTCACATGTGGACCTGACCTACGCCAGAGTCACAAGTTACCCACCACTCTCTCTGTGTCACATGTGGACCGGACCTAAGCCAGAGTCGCAACCCACCACTCTCTTGGCAGATGGAAAAAAGAACGCTTCAGAAAGAAAAACTCCTACCACGCATTTGTTCCAATCATTCAGTAAACTAATTCTAATTAACACAACACAACTCTACAGTGCAGCCAGGTAGATGCACGAATTAGTGAAATCCTCTGTATATGGGCAAAACCAAATGATGGTAGGAGCTGGAGCTTTCCACCTCAGCTCTGTAGTTGCTACCACTGCCGTCAACGCCAAACAAGACAAGAAACAAAAAAAGAAAATGGCACCTTCCTTTGTCATCTCCCTTTGTGCCAGGGGCCATACTTTAGTGTGAACACATTTAGTAAAAGCTTTTGCACTTCCGACATCTTTGGAGAATTATATAAAGAGACCCTGTGATAGGAGGGAAAACATGGTCTAGGATTACTCCCCTTCCTCTATTTATAGTCTCTAGGATCATGTTCATACGTTGAGCACCTCTCTTCGCTTCCATGGTAACCGCGGTGCTGTACATCACTGGATCACAGCACTGGGGAGCTAACGAGCTGGGGATGGAGGCTCGGATGTGTGAGATTCTTCCAGTGTCGGTCTGTGGCGGTGTGGCGATTTCAGCGGTGGCTGTCTTGAAAGGCCAGTGCTGGACTTTAGGTATATGCAGTGAAGCGATGCTGAGCTGGCAGGGAGACAGATGTGGCTCTTTGAGAGATCACGTGTTGTGACTTTGGGAGGTGCCTGAGACAGGGCGAGGAGATCAGAGGAGACAAGAGGGAGAGTGTGTGTGTGTGTGGAGGGGGGTGGGAGGTGTGTGTGTGTGTGTAGAGGTGATGGGGTGAAGGGGGACAGGCAGGTACACATTTTCCATCAATGCCACACATTTCCTTTCATCCTCACAGACAACTCAACCAATGTCCACTTGGGTGTGGCGCGCACACACACACACACACACACACACACACACACACACACACACACACACACACACACACACACACACACACACACACACACAAATAAATCACCATCACCACAAAAGCACAGGAGTATAGATGGGATATAGCCATAACACACATTCATCCACAGGGCCCAAAATAAGCTCATCGCTTCCCTCCTCCCCTGGCTCCTAAATGAGACCCAGGAGAGCGGTAGGACTACGCCTCCCATAATTCACCAGACACAAGCCCAAGACAGCTGTTTGAAACAGAGAGTGTGTAGTGAGTAGTGAGGTAGACAGAGAGAGATACAGACACACAGGGGACACACAGGGGAGTGACAGAGAGGGAGGGAGAGAGAGAGAGAGAGGGAGGAGAGAGAGTGACTGTTAGCTGCTCCAGGATGAGAATTGCAGTGACGGGTTTGTATGACTCTCCTGAGATGCTAGGAAAAGCAGGACGACTGGCTGTGGACCCACCCAACCATGCAGTTGTCTAATCTGCAGCGATGACACATGTGTCAGAAAAGGATTCTTAGTCATCCCCCAAAGCACTGATGTCACTGCCAGAGCAACACATTATTTATTGACTTGGGTCAGTGACAGGGGGCTCTTTTGCTGTTGTGCTGCTGTGTTTTTATTTATTTTTTTGTGGAGGGTGAGTTGTGTTTTGTGGTGGTTGATTTTTTTTTGTGGTTGTTGTGTAGCCCAGTGTTGTGTAGTTGTTGTATAGTTGTTGTGTTGCACAGTTGTGTAGTTGTTGTGTAGCCCAATGTTGTGTTGTTGTGTAGCTGTTGTGTAGCCCAGTGTTGTGTTGTTGTTGTGTAGCCCAGTGTTGTGTTGTTGTTGTGTAGCCCAGTGCTGTGTTGTTGTTGTGTAGTTGTAGTGTAGTTGTTGTGTAGCCCAGTGCTGTGTTCTTGTGTAGTTGTTGTGTAGCCCAGTGCTGTGCAGTTGTTGTGTAGCCCAGTGTTGTGTAGCCCAGTGCTGTGTAGTTGTTGTGTAGCCCAGTGCTGTGCAGTTGTTGTGTAGCCCAGTGCTGTGTAGTTGTTGTGTAGCCCAGTGTTGTGTAGTTGTTGTGTAGCCCAGTACTGTGTAGTTGTAGTGTAGCCCAGTGCTGTGTAGTTGTAGTGTAGCCCAGTACTGTGTAGTTGTTGTGTAGTTGTAGTGTAGTTGTAGTGTAGCCCAGTGCTGTGTAGTTGTAGTGTAGCCCAGTGTTGTGTAGTTGTAGTGTAGCCCAGTGTTGTGTAGTTGTAGTGTAGCCCAGTGCTGTGTAGTTGTAGTGTAGCCCAGTGTTGTGTAGTTGTAGTGTAGCCCAGTGTTGTGTAGTTGTTGTGTAGCCCAGTACTGTGTAGTTGTTGTGTAGTTGTAGTGTAGTTGTAGTGTAGCCCAGTGCTGTGTAGTTGTAGTGTAGCCCAGTGTTGTGTAGTTGTAGTGTAGCCCAGTGCTGTGTAGTTGTAGTGTAGCCCAGTGCTGTGTAGTTGTAGTGTAGCCCAGTGTTGTGTAGTTGTAGTGTAGCCCAGTGTTGTGTAGTTGTTGTGTAGCCCAGTGTTGTGTAGTTGTAGTGTAGCCCAGTGTTGTGTAGTTGTAGTGTGGTGGTCCACGGCGAGCTGCTGCTGTGCTGCTGCTGGAATTCGCTGACCTCACCTCTGTGGGTCTGACTCATGGTGCTGCATTACATGATCGACTCAGGCAGTCTGACCTGATTCAAGGAAAGCACATGGACCAAACTGCCTCTGCCAGCTACACACAAAGACCTTTTCAAACACATTCACCCACATCATATACTGTAGTTACACAGTATTCCATAGTTATGTAAGGGTAAGTACTATTGAATCTCTAGGTCAGTCACAGACAATGACCCTCCCCCCTTTTTTTTTTACCGGTACCAGGTGGCTGTTGTTTGTTATAACATCTAATATCACAGATGTATTCACTTATTCAGTCTATCCCTGTTAATGCTATACAAGCTACACGGCCATTCATTCAAAGGAAAACCTGGCATTTTTTCACACAGATCCCTGTTTCTTGAGGTCACCGAGTAAAAAAAGAAAGAAAAATCCTACCTAGCTCGAGTTGCTGCAGCCAATAGCTAGAGTAGCCAGGCAGCTACAGTGCTACACTCTGTGGGCATGATTTTTAAGATTTTCGAAAGATTGTGTTTTTTTCCGTACTGACAGTACTACTCGTGACCTCGGAAACAGAGATCTACAGTATGTGATGTGGAAATGCTCGTTGTTGAAGCTCACAAGAAACTGAAGAGAAGGCAGGGAAGGGGGCATGGGAGTGTCTGTATTATGTTTGAAGCAGAGATTGCAGATCTAAACTATATATAAATGAACCATAACAATATTCAACATTAGAGCAGTGTAACCTATACTAACTAGTGTGTTTTCTCACAATTCATACAAGAAATAATGCCTCACAGCATGGTAACTCAGGTAACTAAGGGAACAGGTGGGCTTGTAAATCAGATATTTTTATATTTGTTTTTAACATGCATTCGGGGTAATCCTACCACAAGGGGTCAGTTATAAATTAGCAAGACACATTGTGCTCCATTCACTCAAACCACTTGCTGAGGTGGACTAAGGTGGTGTGGGGCTAGAGCAGAACTGTGATGTGGTCAGGTGACTTGAATCATGCAATCTTTTGTTTTTTGCCACAAAGTTGTGGATGTTTTAGAGGGGATAGAGGAGTTTATGAGAAATGGCAAACAAGATGAAAACGGTGGCAGATGTGGGATCATGTGACAAAAGTAATGATCAAGTAAATACTTCTACATTTCTACTTGACAATAAACAACATTCTCTCTTTTGGAAAGCTGACCGTGGAATTTAACTTGAAAATGTGTGTGAGTGTGTGTGTATACGATGCCTCTATAATGGTTCCTTAAAGTAAAGTAAAAGTGCAGTAAGTGACAAGTGACAATAAGATAATATCTAGATGTTCTAGACATTTAGAAAATCTAGAAAAACTGGAAAGACACTCACACCATTATCAGCATTGTAAGTTCTCTCTCAGATTAAATACGCTCCCCTTCAAGATTGGATTTGTCCAAATTGTTCAAATTGTGATACAAAAACAACATTTAACACTGAGCAAAAAGACACATATTTAGTATAGGTTACACAGGTTAGTGCAGTTCTAAAGAGCAATACTGTATACTGTGAGCAATACTCACAGTGAGGTCATTAAGATGAAGCACCTGGTGGGCTAGTAAATCAGTCCCAGTTGACATTTGTTTTTAACATGTTTCCAGGGTGATATCATGCAGTGAATCAAAGTTAATAGCCTACATTAGGCTACTTCCCATTTTGCATACGTTCAGTTGTAGGCTATCTAAACCAACTAAAAGCTTGACTGAAATATTGTAAAAACATTTACTTATTTTAAAATCTATGGGAAGAGTGACTACTAGTTTCATCCCGAGCTGCACGTTATCATGATCACATTTAAAGATGAGGTTATTTATTTATTATTATTTTTATTTATTTTTTTTTTTTTCAAAAATGTTGCCTGTCGGCCGCATTAAAAAAATGGAACATGCAATTGTATTTCACAACTTTGCGAAGCAGGGGCGTCGCTAGCTATTTAAAACATTCGGGGCTAGAGCCCAGAAGTTAGTCTTTTTTTGTCTGGGGGTTCGGGGGTTTCTCCCCCGAGAGATTTTGAAAATCGGGCTGATGAACATGAAATTTTAACCTACTTTGAGAATGAAAAGGAAGGCCAATCGTAATGACTCACGTCATGGCATTCCGAATATTTTGATGTTTAAAGACCGTGTAAGGAGAACGTCTCTTCTGCCAAAGTGCACCATACAGCACCCAAAATATGACATTAAAATAGCCTGTAGAATAAACATCATCATGCACCTCTGTCAAGTGCACAGGTGTGAGCGTTCGTCTTGGGATAAACATTTGGACGTCATCACCTTCAATTAATGGGCTATGGGTGCCTTGAAAGCAATGCATTTGGGTTGTGTATCACTAACTTTTGCCCAGAGAAAAAGTTCCATTCTGTCAAATGCTACAGGAGAGGAAGGGCGGAGAGAAAAGGCAGTGTGTAATTTCTCAATCTATACATCTACTTTCATAATTCCATGGTATTCTGCAACTTTCACATCCAGTCAGCGATGGCTCAAGAGAGGATTATTGTGCAAGTCTAGTCAGTGTTCTCTTAGTCAGGTTCAGTGCCGGTGTTACATGGCAACTGGCACCCATGTTAACTGGCTAGCGCCGGCCCTGGTCAGGTTTCACTTCACTTATGAATAACCCCTTACAAAAAAATAACTATAGAAATCTTTTAGTGTTTTGTATTGTATATTATATTAATACATGCATGATCACATCATATACTTTCCCAGATATGGGTAGCCTATACTGACTTGAAAACTATATAGCCTAGTATAACAGATGGCCCTTACATTGAGCTTACTAGTAAAATTAGGCCTACACTGAAAATGGCCTAGGCCTCAAAGGGTACCTAATTCATTGAAGCCCTTTTAAGGTGTGATTTACAAGCCTGGGGGCTAAGCCCCCACTGTCTTTCAATCATAGTGATGTCCCTGTCTCTTACCAAAGACGTTAAATTAAAATATAGGCTACTACTGGTCATAGACCTACCCTCTTGAACAAAGCATGACTGCACTTCACCACCACACCACTAGACTATATGAGCAAACTGCATACGATCGATTTGACAGCACTCGCAAGTCCGAAGAACTCACCCTGCTTTGATGCGAGTGTTTTGTCTATTTACATAGGCGTCCATTGGGCTAGCCTACATGGTTTGATACGTGCTGAAAAAGTCCTGTTTGCTGTTGAACTTGCGCTTCACCTCTTCTATGTTTATTGACAAACCCATGAGTTATGACCCATAATACAGCCTACTTCAATGATTGTGTGAATTGATCTGTAGCTATCCTCTGCCTATGGTTCCAGATAGCCTATCTGAGACGGTGGTCTGGTTCAAATGAGTTGCGTTATGAAATTGAGAATGACACTGCGACTAAATCGTTTAGTCTAATCGCTCCGACTAAGCGTTTAGCCTAATCGTTTAGGAGAATATCCTTTTGGAGATTATGATCGATCGTCTATGACAGTGATAGTCACGGTGCGTCTGTGAATGGAGGTGCGTGTATACAACGGTGTCCACTAAGCATACCATGCTTGTTTCGACCCTCTGCCCAACATAGCTTGGAGGTTGCAATGGTAATCGTGATGATAGTGTCCGTAATGGATGTGGTACAGACAGCAGGGCTAGTAGAAATAGGGCTCTAAAGAACTACAAAGTCAACCGCGATAGGAACTGTTTGACCAGAATACTTTATTGTAGGCCTATATTGTAGTAATCTATTACTAAACCACAACATATTAGGTGTTGGTATACATCTTAGGTGTTTTCCTGTTAATTTGTTATGTGGGTAATATGAAAAAAGGAAAGTAAACCTGCTTAAATATGTTCATCCAGTATTTACTGAAAGGTGCATAATTTGAGGTGCTTGCCATCCAGTGACAAATTACATGGGTAAATTTACCCCCTTCATAAACTTTTGTTTTACTCAAAGATTTTTACATTTACAGTAGGACTTCATCTCTGACCACTTTCAAGCCATGGCCTTTTGAAATTTTGATATAAAAATCCAATGGTGTTGCTTTCTTAACCCTGATGAGTTTGCC
The DNA here is from genome assembly GCF_018492685.1 of Alosa sapidissima. Classification (NCBI taxonomy): domain Eukaryota; kingdom Metazoa; phylum Chordata; class Actinopteri; order Clupeiformes; family Clupeidae; genus Alosa; species Alosa sapidissima. The sequence goes on from NC_055977.1 coordinate 27,423,150, forward strand.
AGGTTTAAAAAAGTTATGAGAGGAAATATTTTTATTTGGTGTGAAACACACACACATACCTGTTTTTATGTTTTTCATTTATTTTATAATTTGTATTAATATTTATTTTATCCTTATTTTATTTATAAGCTAAGGTTGCTAGCACAGGTGTCTAAAACTAGATAAAAACACTTGCACTTTCTGTTTGCAGTTTTGTGTGGTATTTGAAAAAAAGAACATTGTATTTTCAGATATAGCCGGCCCTCCAATCAGATGACGTTGGCAGAATTGGCCCCCAGCTCATTTGAGTTTGAGACCCCTGATCTAGTGTGTTAGTTACAGTTTTGTCATAACTCCCTGATGCATTTTTGCATTTAGAATAGCCAGAGCGTGAACAATATCGGGTGCCTATGGACTAGGCTTGGTGAACCCAACCTGATCTGCCCGCTATTTATTTTTTGATTTCTTAAAAGATTGAGGTTGGTCTGGTGAAAGCCAGACTAGCCATGGACCTCAGTTACACAATGCAAGGGAACATGAATCAGCCTATATTTGCACGAACAATAACGGACAACAGCTCTTCAACTTTGGCCCGTTAAAATGTGTATGAACAGTCTAGCGACGCATTTCATCAAGGCCCATTTGGACATGTCCGTTATTTGCACCACTAGATGTAAAACAGCATTTCGTTTTACTTAATTTGTGCATTAACAATAACGTTTCAGACTACTGTTACTTAATTTCTGCATTGACAATAAAGTATTACATGAACTAAAGATGACTAAAATCTTATGTAGAAGAAGAAACATTCACAAAAAATCCATCCATCCAAAAATTACCTTTGTTTTTGATAGCTGTTGATAGCTGAAAACGGCACAGAACTGATAGAGATGTTTTTGTTTATAAATAAATAAATAAATAACATGCTGATACCTTTTGCTTTTCCCAAATACAATGTAGCCTACAGGTGTAAGTGACCTTTCATCAATCCAGTTGCAATGGATGAACTGTGATGAACTGCCCTACTTGTGATTGTTTAGAGATGTTAAAGGTTTTATAACAATGCTACATCTTCTTTGGCTATTCTACAATCTATTCACCTTTTCAGCACCAGTAGGCTACTCTCTGTGCAGCCGCACACACACACTCAGGCATGCCAAACAAGCATACACAAAAGTTTCAAGAGTGGGGGATGGAGTAAAATATGGAGACAAATTGAAGTGTGATTTATTTTCGCGGAACGGATGTACAGGACTGAGCGGCGGTCATATTTTGTACCGCTATGCGGTACATCTAGTTTTTTGTATGTCCGCTTATTTTAGGTGTATGTTTACATGTCTATTCATTCTTTACATCAAGATATTCACGTACAGTCATTTCTAGTAGGTAAAGCAACTTCCTGACTATAAACATGCCAAGTTTCAAAGTTCTCAGAGCTTGTGTGATTGATCTGCACTAATTTATATGCCTTAACTCCAATACAGACAGGCTAACAATATCTGTTAATTTAACAATCTTAGCAGTAAAATAATTTTAGCCAAGAATCCATTTCATATATGGGAGACCTTAGAGATGAGGAAAAACATTGTTGGGTTTAGTTCTACCTCCGGTAGGGGTATCTCAAAAACTAAAGCTCTTTCTGACCATTTGTCACTAGCCTATAAGTTAGTGTCTCTTTCTAGTTATTCAAACAAAGTGTCCTTCAAGTTAGTGAGGTGCAGTGGTAGCCTGCTAGCTAGTAACATCAGCATTGATCAACGTTGTCTTTTAGGGCTGTTTCACGAACCTGAGCTGATCGAAATGTCCTCCTGGGTTGCGGGAGATGATGACACACACTGAGTTTCCACTTCTTGTCCCTGCTCTGCCCTTTTTTTTTCTAAAGAAACTTCTAATATCCATTTGTCCTTCTGTACACTTATTTCGCTAAGGCTAGTAGAAGCACGAAACAGCAATGCAATATAGCGTAGAGGAGAAGGTACTTGAAATGGCAACATTTTGCAACAAATGATTCTAAACCTGCCCAGATCACGTCAGATTTTCTTGCGCTGCTGTTAATGCACACAATGGACACAAAACACAAAAGTCTCTTCTACGGGGTTCTATTTATTTCATTCACGATTAGAGTTTTTGTTGTTGTTGTTGTTGTTGACGGCCCATAGATCCGGGGCTATCCCCAGACAATCCTGGGCTATAGCCCCGAATGCCCAGGTCTAACGACGCGCCTGTTGCGAAGTACCGTGACTGGGAAAGGCTGGCAAGCAAGGGTGACCTACGTCCGGATTTAGGCCGGACCATCTATGGGCCGGGCAGTCCGGATCTTAAACGCCCTGTCCGGCGTCCGGCGCAGCCTCAAGCTGGACACTAATGTGTCCTCCTTATTGAAGTTGCGCTGGGCTTCTAGAACCTTTGCTCGGACGGACGCGGAGACTGCTGGTCAAATTATCCGGTGCTTCTGGCACTCATCGTCTGATAATTTGCTGTGCAATTTATGAAGGAACCACTGACCGACATGAAAATAAAACATTTTCGCAATCAGTAGGAAATACACGTTAAGTTGATCCGTTTGCACTTCTCCAGCGTATGTAGGCAATACCTGACAGGGAAGTGAATAGGCGTGCGGCCTGCGTGTGCATACCCAACAGGGAAGTGAAGCTGATCTGTCCGCGGCTTGCTTGCAGCCTTTTCCAGTAGCTTCGCAAAAGTTGTCCGCATATTCCGTTTTTTTTTTAATGTCGGCGACGGGCTATAAAAAAAACGCACCCAAAATGGGGTGGGATGATTGTATTGGGATCACTGGGGTGTCAGGTGGGACTGTAAAAAAGGTTACATTTTAGCCCTCAGAGTTCAGGTATGAGGGCCCCTTAGCAAGATTTTGCTTAGGGCCCCATGGAGGTCTGAACCGGCACTGGTTGTAGCAAAGCTCCACTTTAACCTGGAAGAGTTGACCCTAGAGGTGTTGTCTTATGAGCTGCTGCAGAGGGTGAAGGTGGAGTTTGTTGAGGCTAAAATAAAGAACAGGATACTGAAGACAGGAACTTAAATCGGTTAAAAATACAGGTGGACTGATGTCTGCAGTGTCTGAATCACTATAAATCACTGAATAAATCACTGTATCTGTTTGAGCAGTTGAGTGTTAATGCATGGTATTTTTTCACTCTCTTTTGTTGTTTACATAAACAAGTGCTTTATGTTTGTTAGGAACTGAAATGTGTATTTGTGGCATTCATTCATTTATTTATTTTTATGAACTTAGTTTGCACATTTTAGTCCAGAAATGTTAGGCAAGGCTGGTTCACTTTGCAAGGGGAGATTCATCTGGTCAGTTTTTGAAATAGACATGCGCAGATCTACGGGGTGGCAAAGGGTCGCAGCTGCTCGTACTTTGAAGGCCTACTTCTATCTGAAATGTTTGATCAGTTTATTTTAACAACCATCATAAACTAAATGGCTATAGGCCTACTTGCTATATCCTGCTCCTCCCGACGTTAGCTATTATTTATGTTTAATAACCAACTAGCCCTAGCTACCACTTGTTAACTTGTTTTCACTAATGAGTAGCCTATAGCTCATAACACCACATTTAAGTTCTAAAACATTTATTTCAGACATCATTTACAAGACACAATTAATTTACTTTGGTGCATAAAACCCTCATAGTAGGCTAAAGGTATCACAGTATCGGATAGATAGCCTAGACTAGAGTATCCTATCTAATAGCCAGGGGGTCCTAAACAAGCTGAGAATTTAGCTAAGCTATGGGCTAAGACGTGAGGAGTTAGGATATTCGAAGCTTAGAGACACAACAAGGAAAATCAAAATTAATCCATAAAAAAACAGAGGGCAAACATTATTTTATAGTATTTTATATATCCCCAGCCAAGGTGCAATGCAATAGTCACCACATTACCCATATGTCAGATAGCATATTTTCAATGGGGAAATGATTTAGCGTTTTGCATTTGCCTGAAGTGATGTAGCCTATAGGTATAGTCTAATGTTTGTTTCAATATTTTAATATGTTTATATTACTTAATTCAATGTATTTAGATATTGTTAAAATGTTGTTAATAGAAATAGTTGATTGTAAGGGCAAAGTAAGTTGCAAATCATTATAATTGTCTGTTTATTTCTTTGGTCTTTACCATTCAAATATTATGGTGGTTGACAGTGGGCCAGAAGTGGTGGTCCAATATCTGGAAGCCGGATTGCACTACATGGGTTTTTCTCACAATTTGGTCCCCCTCACTTTGAAAATATCTCCTGATGCGCCCTTGCTCAAAACTCATTGAGGAGTCATTTTTTCAAAATGTTCTCCAGGGGAGCATACCCCCAGAATCTTGTTTCAATCCAGATAACTAAATCTATTGATGGCTTATTTTGTATGACTAAATTTGTCCATATTCCCTCAAAACGCACTAGAAGACCTCATTTGATCATTTGGTCATTTTTTCAAAATGTTCCCCGAGGGAGCATACCCCCGCATACCCCCAAACCCCCCTAGAATTGCTTTTTGACACTGTACAATTTAAGTACAGACTACACAGACTGTAGATAGTGATAACACAGAGAAAGGGTCCACAATTCAAAAATGAAGACCCACACCATCCAAAAATCCAGCTAGATGTCTGCTTTGCCTCTTACCCATGTAATAATGAGAACAAAACACATTCAATGAAATCCATAGAATTTTAAGTTTTGAATAATGTCCATGGCCCCCCTCCTGGAACCTTATGCCACCCCTTTGCCACCCCAGGAATAAATCTCTAGATCCGCAATTGGAAATAGACAACCCAATATATTAAATAAATACAAATACTTTGAACATGTTTAGCCTTTCCAGGAATATAAATGATGATATATCATAGATCAAATGGTCTTGCAATGAACAGAGTATTTCAGAATCACTGTATCATGATACCGTTGTTATCATGGACAAAGTATTGTAGTTTAGAGTAGGCAAGGCCTACACCAGAGACCTATGTAATATTCTTGCCTCACTAAATGCCTCAAAGTGTCCTCCTTTTTGGTGTTATGGAAATGGCCATCCTACAAGCAAGCCGCAGACAGATCAGGGGATTCACTTCCCTGTTAGGTAGGCCTAGGCTAGGCCATCAACACGCATAGGAGAGATGTAGACATCAAACCATGGAACGAACACAAGTTTACCCAACTGCTGTTCCCGCTGTTCATTCTCATGAAGTTTCTTCCGTTTTTCATGCCCTGAATGCTAATTTGGTTTCATGTTCATCTTCCTAATGTACGAGGGGAGGAGGCCTTCATTAACTTGCGGGGCCATATGCAACTTGCATAGTGTGCGTATAAGGAGAACCGGCCCTGCAAGACACATTTTAAAAGGCGTGGCTTGGTAGAGAGCTGTCACTCAACAATCTCACAAAGTGAGTTCCAGAGGCTATGGGCAAGACTGGGGTCAAGATTCTGTGGAGCTTTCGTCATAGGAGATGGTACTGGGCACTGGACACGTGTGGAGCTGGATGAGCAGAACTGTGACGTGGTCGGGAGACTTGAATCATGTAATGATCCTTGCTACAGAGTTCTGGATGTTTTAGAGGATAGAGGAGTTTATGAGACATGGCAGACAAGATGGAATTGGACTGGCCAATGTGGAATGTAACAAAAGTAATTACCAGGTACTGTAAATACTTCTAAACTTCTTCTATGATAATAAACAAAAAAGGTCTGTCAGTCAACTGAAAAGTGCACTCAAAAGTCAAAGTGTTTCTGGATTCAATGAAATGTTAGTGGCAGATCTCTCTTTTGGAAAGCTGAATTTGGAAGTAAAGTTGGAAATATGTGTGAATCAATACAACTGTGAGTGTAAGAAGAAGTTCTCTTGGAACTCTGCATCTGTTCAGGCAAACTTGTTCAGCAGTAACGTTTGCCTCTGTTCAAGGAATTTGAATACACGTCTGCCGTGGGAATAAAAAAAAAAAGTGATGAGTGACAATGAGAACTAGAAAAACTGGACAGACACCCACAACATCATGATACCATCATCAACATTTTATGTGCTGATAATACAGTACAATCCTTTCTGTCAGAATAAATCTGCTCCACTTTAGCAGTAAGGGGAGACCAATAGGGGAAAGGCGTACTCGGATGTTAGCTTAACTAGCGCCAGACCTCATCTCATTGAGTTGGGGTCTGGGAACTACACATTTATTTTCTCGTATTTGAGACGTGGTTTACAAATGCCCAGAGACGTTTACTGGGCGCTACGAATGTCTATCAAATGTGTGTTGTCATCGTCTTGCTGTCCCCCCTCCGTTCTGTTCCTTCGTTGAGGTGAAAATCGCGCGCAAGGCATGGGGAAACCCAGGCTACCCGGAAGTGTCGTACACTAGCCTCACTCTGGCGGTCTACATCACTTCCTTACATTCATTCATTTCGTGCCATGCTTCCATTTCGTTACAATTGATCCAATCGTTGTCTAACTTACCTTAAATCTTTCCACTACAACCATCCATAATTTTCCCCGATGCCTGAACAACTCTTAGGTAAGGATGTTTTTCATACTGATGTGTATTTTGTAATTAATTAGAGGCTGAAGCCAAAAGGGCAAAATGTTTCACAGTATAAAGATTCTAAGAGTATATGCGTGTTAGTCGGGACACACCCATAAGAGACACAACAAGAGATACAATTTGTGAGAGTGAGAATGAATGAGATACGCAGCTGCACCAACGACACAGTATGGCTATATAGTCCATCACAATATACATGAGAAAACACCTCATATCCTTTGTGAAACTGGTATGAGATATTGACAGCTCATGAAAATGCTCCCTCTGTGTGTTCTTGGGCTAATGCTACACTACGCTTTGTTTTCAGTATTTCTGTGTGCTGCTACAGCCCTCAATGATGTTTATTCAGAAAACTCACATTGTCAAGGAACTATCCATCCAAATGGCCAATATTCGTATGAACTGCCAGCAGACATAGTCAACCGAATCAAAGACGACTCATGTGACACACAGATACTCATTGAGGTAAAACCTTAACTAAACTAAACTAACTTGCTTAACAAAATAAGATATATGGCTTGTAGAATCCCAAAGGCCATTCCCCCAAACAAAATAGATAGTGTACAGGGCTTTTAAATACACCAAATGTATTTTCTACAGTTTTCACTTTTCTGCAATAACATTCTCAGCATTCTTTATGTGTAACAGCTATGTATGAGATACATTTTAGCAATGATTCAGGTGAACGTTGTCATGTTTATGTGTATGTTATTGTTGTTATGTTAATTATCGTCCCTTTGTGTGTCATTTAAATAAAAAAATACTTGTAAATATAATTCTTATTCCATTGTATCATATAATTCTCTCAACATGTTTCATAGGGCCATGTGGTAGCTATTTATAAAAAAGATCAAACAGAAAACTCCACAAAGCTTCCAGTATATGAAGTCACCTTGAAAAATTTCACGCTAACACACTGCCCAAGAGAAGCCGTTGCATTGGATGCAGACTGTCCGCACAGAAAGGTTAGAGATCGCCGTTTCACATTTTCTTAACAGAGCTCTTAAACAGATTTCCATAGGAAATGACAAATTTGTATGCACAGCTAACTCTTCTTTCATTACATCTTGTCATGCAGGTCTTGCCATACATAAATGTGACTTGTACCTGTGAGTCTGTTTTTATTTTCATTAATATTATGGATCAATAGGTAACTCACTCTATTCTGAGGGCTGGTCTCCCAGACATGGATTAAACCAAGTCCTAGACTAAACCAGTGGATGAAAATCTACACTGAAAAAGATTTTCTAATCTAGGAATGGGTGCAATCTGTTCGGGATACCTACCCTTCAATGTATAAATTGGAACTGATTGCTAAATTGATTGATTGCTTGATTAATTAATCCCATATAACAGGTAAAGCCATGTGTTTTCAGGTGTCAACATTTCGGCATCTGATCTATCAGACTCCACTGAGAAACGTAAGTTCTGCAAAGACTCTTTCAATCTGTTCCTAAAGGGTTTCTGGTTGAAACGTGAAATAATTAATCAGGCTTAGCATAATGCTGTACAAAATGTTGACTTTAAAACTTTTGCAAAACGGGAGCCCTCAAATAAAATCTGTGCCCCCCTAGTATGACCACCACATAGTACTACGAAACGTGATGTCCTCAAATTTACCTTAAATTACCCCTGAAAACATACCAAAGCCACTTAATTTAAAGTGGTCCTTAATTTGTAAAGCAGGCCCTTAATTTTTTCCCTTAAAATGCCTTTTTCAGGTGTGACCCCTTAATCTACATATAAGGTGTCAAGTCAGGAGTTCCCTTTATTTGTTGGGGTAATTAAGGACACTTTAAGTATATCTTCATTTTATTTGAAGGTGTTAATTCAGGGATTCCTTGATTAAGGGGGGGAATTAAGGGGAAATCAAAAAAGTAAGGGGTAAATTCAGTAGGTTTTTCTCCTTAATCACCCATAACATACACACATTTCTACTTAAACATGATTTAATTATAGAAGGGTTTTAAGGTCAAAAGAAATGCATTTATAATATAAGGGGTGAAAGGTGTTTTGTTTTGTAGTGTAGGGTATTAGGTTTCTATTTTGTTGCTATCTCACGTAGATATGGTCCTCTTTCGCACTACTGTACAAGCAGCGGCAGAAAACTCGCATAACCTCCTTGTCCCGCTCTCACTCTCTCTCACACACACACACAGCCAAAGATTATAGAGCGCTATGCTCCACTATAAAATCTTTGCACACAACGGAGATACCCCTCCATAGCCAAGGCCTTGAATCAGAACAATCGAAGATTGTTGCAGTACAGAAGCGCAGTTCAGCTCAGTGTTCACTAAAGGTTAGCATTATCAACACCTCAGTGCAAATTAAGTTCAATAGGCTACTCATGCATGCAAATGAACTAGTTTGTTCTTACCACAACAAAGTCAAACTGCAGAATACCCATAGGTACATTTGTACTAATTTCCTCTTCTGCTCTTTCTTTTCAGCATATGTGGCGCCCAGTCCTAGCCCCAGCCCCAGGCCTCAGGCATACTGTACTAGCGGCTGCATTTTTGGCATTGTCACTGGCATCATCATCATCATCGTTTCTGTATCTGTGTATGTGTATGTGTTGAAACGCAGCACAGCACAGAATAGTTCCATATAAGAACACTGAATCTCTGTTAACTACAGACAATAATCTTAGAGACACATATAGATCTGCATGTTATATCTCTAAAGCATAGGATGGTTAGAACATAGCACTGCCTAAAGTTAGGCACATGGTAGGAAAGACCAAGTATTGAATTGCACTGAATCTTAATTAGCATGTCTCTCAGGTCAATGAGACAGGTATGAGCGGTATAATTGTGGATGGCAGTTTGTCTGATGTTTACGGGGTAGCAGTGTTGTAGTACTCGAGTCCAGGACTCGGACTCGAGTTTGAGTCATGAGCTAAATTTAGAGACTCGTGACTTGACTTGGACTTGAGCACTAAATGACTCGAACTTGGACTCAGACTCTTTTTTTGTATGTCATTAGGCTATAACTGTAATATGCCATTAGAATATTATTTGGTATAAGAATTTAATATCTAAATTTTTTTTAGTAATAATATTAGTGCAGTGGAGTGTTACTGCCTAATGTCATACATCACGTCATGTTCCTACAAAACGGATGTTAACTTTAATGGCGCCAAATGCCTGAAGACATGAAGGTTGTCAGTTTTGCTTGACTCGAATGAGTAGTGGACTTGACTTGGAATTTTTTTTAATGACTTGGACTTGACTTGGACTTGAACACTGGAGACTCGAACCTGGACTCGGGACTCGAGGCATAGTGACTTGACTACAACACTGCAGGGCAGTGTATCTTTGTAATTCATTCATCTATCTGTTTTTAATCGCTCTCTTCTCCACTTTTATCTTCCTCTCCTGGGAGAAGCTGCCATCATACATTAGTCTTAAATAAATACATTTTGATCAGTGAATCTCCATGTCTGTGCACCATGTTTTTGATATGTTGTGTCTTTACTTTTTTTGAAATTCCCCTTGGGGATCAATAAAGTATCTATCTATCTATCTATCTATCTATCTATCTACTGGTGTTCTACCTTAATTTGGTAAATGTTAAACATGCTCACTGTTTCACAGACACAATTGATATTTTTTTAAAGTAGGTCAGGGTCATAACTACAAACAAAACACACACACACACACACACAGAGAGAGAGAGAGAGAGAGAGAGAGAGAGAGAGAGAGAGAGAGAGAGAGAGAGAGAGAGAGAGAGACAAACACATACATAGACACACACACACAACACACTTTTCCCCTTTCCCTCATAACTTCCATTTACAGCTTTTGAAGTGAAGAGGGACATTAATGAACAAATGAATGAAAGCAATAAAAATAATAACAAGGTTCATGCTTGCACAACGCACACTCACAGACGACATGAGTGTGTGTGGGTGCATTGTTCAATGGCCTCCCATGACATAAAATCGAGATTAATTGCGGGGTATTCCATGAGGTCAGCCCGTTCAGTGAGCAGGTTGGCTAATAGCAGTATTCCCTTTTATAAAGGCAAAGGCATTCAGTATGATCAGAGTCCACAGCGATATTCAGTATGACTACTGCGATAAGCACAGCGATAAGCTGCACTGCCTGCTTCCAGGCCTGCCTGAGCTAGGAGCAGCAACGTACCCTTCACAGTAGGGGATTGTGGGTACAGATTTACCCATTGGGTAATGAGACTCATAAAAGGTAACACAAATGCAAACTGAGAGAGACACATATTCACAAATAGATACACAAATACACAGACATGCCAACTATCACCCCCCCCCCCCCCACCCCCCGCTCACACACACACACACACACAAGCCCACTTCAAAATAGAGGACTTCATGCAACGTTTCATTTGGTGGCCATGGAGTTGTTGACTTGTATGCAAGACCTTGGAAATTCCTGAGGAGATTTTTTTCTTTACGAAACACTAAATGGAACTGGACCTAATTACCTATCAGACATGCTTCAGCAGTACACACCTTCCAGACCTCTCAGGTCTCAGGGGAAAAACTTGTTAGTAAACTTTCACATTACATCAAAAAGGCTCCAACTGTAGCCAGTTTTAAATCTAGACTTAAGACCCAACTGTTCTGATGCCTCCTGCTAACTGATCGAATGTAGCCTACTTCCTGTTATTACTGAGTTACACATTTTGAATGTCTTTTTAATTATTCTAACTTATGTTTACTCTTATTTTAATGTCTTTTATGTTTCTTTTTATTATTATTCTTTCTATTATTATATTATGTTCTTTACATTTTTAACTATGTTTTAACTATTGCCCTTTTATGCTTTCATTTCCCTTTACTCTTTGCTTTTGTTTATGTAAACCACATTGAATAATCCATGTGTATGAAATGTGCTGTGTAAATAAACTTGACTTGATTTAGATATGATTTGCATTTGAGTGTTTAAAAATGACCACAAGCAGAGTAAGGCAAGCAGAACCAAAACAACAGACTGCGAAGAATCAGCATGATTATATTGCATGCATGTGCAAATATCTCTCTGTCTGTGAAAGAGAGAGAGAAGGAGAGAGAGAGAGAATGAGAGAGAGAGGGAGGGGAGACTTGACAGAAGTAAATACAAAGTAAGACAGTAGGACATGTGAACTGGGACTCACTCCACAGTGGAACAGATACAGGAACAATGATTTCCACTGGATTCTGTCAGTGGCCCTTGTGACTAGACCAGGAAACAAATGCCAAATGCCACAGCATAGAGACATGCATGCTCACACACACACACACCACCTGCCAGAGGCCCCTTGATGACACACCAGGAGCAGTATCTCTGCTCGATCCACATCAATATTTCAGCCCCAGGACTCTCCACCAGCAGCGGGTACAAGTAGCCAGGCTGCCCCTTCCTCCTCTCTCCACACTCTACTACACACACACACTTGCTACAGAAACACAGTCTAGGTCAACTCACTCACTCACTCACTCACTCACTCACTCACTCACTCACTCACACTCTCTCTCTCTCTCTCTCACACACACACACACACACACACAGACACAGACACACACACACACACAGAGCTAAACAAAAAAAGTCAGACAACATAAATGCACATTTGCATGCAAGCACACACATACAAATATACCCACACTCATAGTCAAAAACACATCATGTATGCATGTACACACAGACACACACACACAAGGGAAGTATTTTCAGAGACTCATGCTGAGGATGCCAGGCTCATCTGCTGCACGTGCTGCCCCCACACGCTGGATACAGCCACCACAGCCACAGGCACAGGCCTGGGTCCAGTACACACACACACACACACATACAGACATACAGACAGAAACAGACACACACACACACATACAGACATACAGACAGAAACAGACACACACACTCATACAGACAGAAACTGACACACACACACACACACACACTCATACAGACAGAAACAGACACACACACACACACACACACACACACAAACACACACACACTATCATACATTTAGATAGACACAAATATATGCAAACAAGGCCACAGATACTATGTTTAAACTCAATTTTTTTTTGAGAGAATATGAATTACCTCACACACGCACACACACACACACAGATGTTACAAAAGAATGAATGTCACTGCCAAGAGTAATCAGTGCCCTAACATATTACTGGGGGGAAAAAGATCCCCAGTGATTTGGTGTCACAACGAGTCACTACTCTGAGCAATTCATCAGAGGACATCTACCTCCTGTCCGACTAAAAGGATGTGGAGATCCATCGATCGGTGGAGGGATGTTTACTAAATCAAATAGCCTGGCAGCATGTCTTCTCGGGGTGGGGGTTAGGGTGGGCGTGTGGGGGGCAGCTGGAGGATGGAGGCTGAGAGGATGCAGGTGGTGCTCAGTGTAGTGGGTGGGTGAGGGTGACATTGAAATAAAACACAAACACAGACAGATGCATGGCTCAGGGCCTGATGAGAGGAGTGTGTGTGTGTGTGTGTGTGTGTGTGTGTGTGCTATGCTGTACTGTGTGCATGTGTGTACACGAATGTGTCAAGAGAGTGAGAGTGGTGGGCAGGAAGAGATACAGCGAGGGCCTCTTTTGAAATTGCACATGGCGAGTCATGGTGGGAATGCACCTTAAGTGACAGGCTATAGAGTTACCGCTGAGCCCTCTCTTCTCTGCCCCTGTGCACGTCCCCCACCCATGCGCGCCATCATCCTGTGAAGGGGACCTGCGCTGACACAATATGTGTGTGTGTGTGTGTGTGTGAGTGTGTGTGTATGTGTGTGTGAAGGAGAGGGTTTGAGGTCAGGCAAACTGCAGATCAAGGACCCTGTCTGTCATCTTTATCATCCTCTACCTTCAATATAATATTTCAAACAGGAGTGGTATGAGCTGTATACTCTCTCTCTCTCTCTCTCTCTCTCTCTATGTGTGTGTGTGTGTGTGTCCCACTATTTCCAGGAAACACAAAGTTGAAACACAATCTGAAAATTCAGGAGAGGCATTTTACATACCCAGTGTTGTAATTCGCATTGTAGAGATCATGAAAATGTTCCACACACAGCATGTCTATGTGCACTTGTCAGAATGGATGCAGAGTGTGTGTGTGTGTGTGTTCATATATGCATCTCTGTGTGTGTTTATGCATATGCCTGAGTGCCGCCGTGCATGCGTGGATGTGCATATGCATGCCTGTGTGTGTGTGTGTGTGTGTGTGTGTGTGTGTGTGTGTGTGTGTGTGCGTGTGTGTGCGTGTGTGTGTGTGTCTAATTGTGCTCTGATGCATGAGTGTATGGCTGTTTGCTGACTTTGTTTATTTTTAGCCAGGCAGTAGAGCAGAGAGACTGCTGGGCAATCCCTGACCGTCACTCACAGCTAGCGTAGCAGAGACAGCCACATGTGTCACAAAGGTCTCTATCACTCACAGATCAACAGCATGGCCAATGAGCCCCAGTCAAGCAGAATATCAAGCATCTGATAGGTCAATCTGGTTTCCAGCATAGATCAGCTGTTACGATGATCAACATCACTTCATTAGAGAGACATTAACTGGAAGTTTACATCGCAAGCAAGACATTGGCAAGAGTGAGACATCTCATACATACAATGATACACTGATTCTAGAATTCAATTGCTAGGACGGACGTCAGACGGGTGACTGAAAAACACTTAAAAAACGGCTATGGTGTAAATTCCCAGTAAAGAAGACTTGTTCAAAACGTTTCTCAGTGAATTCTGGCAAAATTGTATAGCCACAAAATAACCTAATGACTACAAAGGAAAACCGTTTGGCACCTGACTGGGAGATACTGTATATCAATTTATCAATTAATTATCTAAATGATTTGCTACACGGGCTGCAAAACTATGATAACAATTTGTAAAAGAAAAACTGTTCTTGCATCAATCGAGGTACATTTCTAGTATTTATGATGAGACATTCACAACCAGGAGCAGACCTCATGCTGAAGGACACTCTAACAGAAGCCCATACAAGTTTGAGAGAGCACAGGAAAGAGAGAAAGCAGGAGAGGGAGAGAAAGAGAAAGAAGGAGACAAAGAGAGATAAAAAGAGTGAGAGAAAGAGAAAGAGATAGAGGTAGACAAAGAGGGAGAGTGAGAGGGAGACAGAGAGGACGTTGCCTCTTTCAACATGTGACACAAACAAACAATGTGAAATAAAGCAGCACATTGCAAAAAAGACCACTTTTACATGGATCACCCTGCAGAGCAAGGCCTGGATTACATAGCTGAAGCAACACCACATACTCCAAGGGGATGGTGCTCAGGATGTCGACCTCACGAACAGACGGATGGGCTACTTTGAGACCCCAACTGAACAGAGTGGATGCTGCGGCAGAGATGGTTGGTAAACAAGTATATTTGGCTGAGGTGAGCAGGCAAACAACGGACATCACATAAATACAGCCACACTGCCCTCCAGGAGTTGAGAGAGGTATTTGTTAGTCAGTAGTCACCCCCGCCCCACATTCACACACACACACACACACACACACACACACACACACACACACACACACACACACACACACACACACACACCCCTACCTCTCCAGTCCCCTTTGGGACATTACGATGCATGTCATCATCATAGGATGATGTCACCACCACTACCATGCCGACACACAGGGACATACAGGGACAAAAAAGAACAAAGAACGTGGTAGGCAAATGTTAGTGTGTGTGCGTGTGTGTGTGTGTGTGTGTGTGTGTGTGTGTGTGTGTGTGTGTTTCTGTGTGTGTGTGTGTGTGTGTGTGTGTGTGTGTGTGTGTGTGTTTGGGTTTGTGTTTGTTTGTGTTTGTTTGTTTGTGTGTGTGTGTGTGTCATATTGATTTCATGTGATCTTGCTTTGCTGATACTAAAACCTAAACAACTTTAGTCATCAATATCTAGATGCAGGATTTAGACTTTGCACCTGCTTATATGCCAGTTTAATGGTTGAATGTGGTTCAAAGGTTCACTGTAACAGTAAAACATTTGTGGACCCCAAACTGCTGCAGAAATTGAGCAGACCTAGACCTGGCTTGCAACCCTATGGGTGAGCAACAGGTCTAGAAATTAACTCGGATTTGAGCAAGTGATGCACCTGCTGGAAATCTGGAAGCTGGAGATCATGTCTAGAGCCCAGAGCTATAACTATCCAAACAATTCCCGCCCTGACAGTTGTGGCCTTGAGAGCGAAAAACTAACAGTTAGGCTGGACCTGTGCTGTTCTGTAATACTGCCGGGTCACACAAATCATGGCTGACAGTTCAACGGGGAAACAAGTCCACAAAGTGTTTTACGTTCTTTCAAGCTCCAATGCAGTGGCCTGTGTCTGCAATACTGTCCCCTGAATACGTATTTGAAAAGCAAGACCAACACTTTTTACTGGACTTTACTTCAATTTTTACTCTGAAATAGACACAGACTTTCTAATGCCCGATATAAGGCCTGTGCCTCCCTACATGAACCTCACCATTAAAGCAGAGCCGAACATTGCAGTTCAAAATGTATGTGGTTTCCCAGGTGTGACAACTGAAGGTAGGTCTGTATGTGTGTGCTTTCCACATGTTGTCTCTGTTTGTGTGTGTGTGTGTGTGCTTTCCACATGTTGTCTGTGTGTGTGTGTGTGTGTGTGTGTGTGTGTATGCTTTCCACATGTTATTACAGCCTACAATGGAGTCCCCCAAAATTGGACATCTTAACAATTCCTGCTGCCACATAGTATAGTAGTGCATTAGGACACATGCATGCAAACCACATTGCAATGCAAATCACTACAGAACATTTGCTTAGTCTTCGAGAAGCTTCTTGAAACAAACACCATGTCTTTATGCACAGAAACATTTTCGAAAAGAATTACATCATCGTAAAACTAAACTGCACAGGTGAGTAAGTGTCAAATGCTTTTATGGCCTAAAGAGCCTATTTAAATCGTATCACTTACCTTTGTACTTATTTGTACTTATATTTGAATGTATATAAAAGCACGATCTAAAGACATGACGAACAGCCTATCCTTGTCCGCAAATCCACATGTCCATCTGATAAATTATACTTACCAGTCGTTATGTGGTGCGCTGACACAGCAAAGGGGGTAGAAAAATCCAAAGTAATTTTATCCGGCCACCATCTTACAATGCTGCCTCGATACAGATGACAAGAAATACCGTTCTTCACTCGTTTTAAGTTGTTACACTAAGCAAAGACCTGGGCAATAGTGAATGGACCTGTGCACTGCGCACCGACATCGATGCATGTTCACTTCTGTAGTTTAACCCATGGTGAGGATGCCAAATAATGAGGAACGTACCATCTTAGCGTGCGCAGGGCATGGCTTAGAAACATGATCTACATCCTTAACACTAGCTTATATCGATAGGACAACATACTTCAAACCAAAATAAATGGCGTTTATTTATTTATTTATTTATTTTTGCGAACGGACAACGCCAAGACGCACTTGATAAATCAAGCGTCAACGGAATCTACCATGATTTAAATGGTACGGTCCAACCCGGTATAACCAAGATATCGAGAGGAAAAGGATCGTGCTATTTTGCACAGGTTATTGTGTTTTATACAGTTATTTCATCAACAGGTCAACGAAAAGACTTTATCGCAACGATAATATGGTGGAAATGAGGCTTTAATGCTATATAAATGTTCGGAGATAACCTATAGCCAGTAAAAGACAATTATCTGTATTTGCCCCCACCCCATGAGAAGATGAACAATTAACAATTAATGCATTTTCTCTGAACTAAAATAACCTTGGCTAGACCATTATATGTTATGCCTTAGAAAGAAACATTGTATATATACAAACCAATTGATCTGTCATGAGTGGGGAAGAGTGACATGGACTATATTGATACTGTGAAAATTATTTCACCATCTCTGTTGTTATTTCACAGTGCTGGAGTCCAATGGCTTCAAAACAGGTGAAAGAGAACACTGTTTATGTGTTGACTGCCTGACCTTCATGCCTCTTTCATCAGCACATCTGCCTGAGCACAAGCTGCTTTGGGCCCTTCCAGCAGTGACACTGGACACCGTGAGGACATCCTTCTTCCCTTAAACAGACATCCTCTAGGTACAAACACACATGCACACACACACTCACATACACACACACAGGGGTAGAGGAAGAGAGAGAGAGAGAGAGAGAGAGAGAGGGGGAGAGAAGGCATACAAAGATAGGCATACACACACACACACACACACACACACACACACACACGTAAACATACACAAACACACAAACACAAACTCACTCACACTCACACACACACACTTCCCCACACACCCACACACATTCCCTCTGTCATCACAAGCACAAGTTCAGGCATTGTAAACAAGGGGCAAATTGTGAGCAATGTCTTTTATGACACTCAGCAGTACAGATGAACTCCATATCCTGGTAGAGTTCAACTCAGCTCCAATTCTTTTTCAGCGACACAGCTTTCTGTACATAATTTATTCCCTCAGTTCGCAAAGCTGGAAAGGCCTGAAAAGAAAACATACCACGACTTGGCTTGTGTAATCTTCCTTCACTTCATGATTTAATAATGGAGTAAAAATTGATGTTTGTTTCAACAGCAGCAGGCAAGAATTATCACAAACTTGCCAATAAACTTTTAAATGAGTTTGGTAAACTGCTCTCAGCAAACAATAGCAGACTCTGACTGGCGGAGTGGGACTGACATGTGACTGACTTCTTCTTAACGGTCATTTTGTCTTTGCATCTTGAAGTAAACTTCATTGAAATTGTGACAGATTACTTTGGAGTAGGCTATCCGTTGCCCCATAATTGTGTATACTGCAATGGACTGTTCACAGGCCTTCCAAAAAAGACTATTAAACAGCTTCAGGTGATACAAAATGCAGCAGCTAGGATTCTAACAAAAACTAAAAGAACTGACCACATTACTCCAATTCTTAAATCCTTGTACTGGCTTCCAGTAAGTCACAGAATCGGCTTTAAAGCACTATTGCTTGTTTATAAATCAGTAAATGGAGCAGGACCTAAATACCTGTCAGACATGCTTCAGCAGTACACACCTTCTCATCCTCTCAGGTCCTAGGTGAAAAACCTGTTAGTAAAACCTACTATTAGAACTAAACATGGTGAAGCAGCTTTTAGCTGCTATGCGGCTCAGCTCTGAAACCAACTTTCGGATGACATCAAAAAGCTCCCAACTGTAGCCAGTTTTAAATCTAGACTTAAGACCAAACTGTTCTCAGATGCTTTCTGCTAACTGTATATAGTATAAGTATATATACTCTTTTGATCCCGTGAGGGAAATTTGGTCTCTGCATTTAACCCAATCCGTGAAACACACACACAGCGAGGTGAAGCACACACTAATCCTGGCGCAGTGAGCTGCCTGCTACAACAGCGGCACTCGGGGAGCAGTGAGGGGTTAGGTGCCTTGCTCAAGTGCACTTCAACCGTGGCCCACTGGTCAGTGCTCGAACCGGCAACCCTGCGGTTACAAGTCCAGAGTGCTAACCAGTGGGCCACTGCGCCGAGTTACAAATTCTGAATCTGCCTGGATAATTATTCTACCTTGTCTTTTATTACTTTTTTACTACTTATGCCTTTGTTTTTGCTTATTAATTATTCTTTATTTTTAAATGATTTTACCTTGTGTTTTATGTTTTCTTTTTATTATGATCTTTACCTTTTAACTATTATTTGTCTATATTGCCCTTCTATGCTTTTATTTGTTATTATTGTTTGGTTTTGTTTATGTAAAGCACATTGAATGACCTCTGTGTATGAAATGCGCTATATAAATAAACTTGACTTGACTTGACTTGACTATACACATTCAAAAACAGTCAGACAAATATTAAAACATTTTACAGTATGTTATGCATGAGAATGGTTCTTTGTTCCATCTCGATTAACAACTCTTATGGTAGCAGCCCCTGGGATCAATCTTATAATATTCTGGTAAAATCTTTGATTTTGAAATCCAGATTCTTAACCAGACCACCGCCACTTTCTTCCCATGCAGCATCACAGAGAGGCCAAGACCATGGGATATCCATAATGTATCCACTTAATAAACATGTTGCTATATTCTCCTAACTCTAAAATAGGCTGTAAAGGTCTACTTGCATCTGTTTACTATGGGGTGTTTCTCATTTTACCAGATCTCAACTGTAGGCGTGATGGTTTGAAACACAATAGAAAATTAATAGAAAATAAGTTAATTCAATTCCGACTGTAGGCTATGTCTCAACATCATTATAATGCAATGAGAAAAAAATCAGGAAAAGTCATGTGGTATCCATCGAAAATACTTCACCGGTTTTCGACCATGTTTCCCGTTAACCAATCACAATTGGAGCGTTGAATTTAGTTGAATGAAAATAGGCGTTTCTTGGTCTCTTCTTGTAAAACAAGTTAGGTGAAAAAACCAAAACACTTCCGCAAAATTTCTCATGAGAACAGTTTTTCTCCGGGATTCAGTTTGAAACATGGGGGCTTGTCTGGCCTTATGTTCTATCGCTAACTGCGTAAGTAACTAAAACTTATACTTCAAGTCACATTCTATGAACAAAAAAGTTTGCCTTGGTTGGTTGGTTGAGTTCCATAATCTATGATGGATCGCTAGCTCGCTGCGAGAACAGCCTCATGTGCTTTTTATTACATTGTCGCAACTCATTCGATGGAATCACTGAAATTGTTACACTTACTTATATGGTATATTTAGTCTATGAAAGAAGTGTGCTGGGGATTTTGAGAGAATCTACTCGTTTAACTTTTAATTTCCCTTCCGTATTTGGCCGTGAGCTGGTATGTCCTGTCGTCTCCGCCCTCTTCTCCTTGCCTAGCCTATTCACCGTGCTGTGCTTTGTGATTTTTTGGTATCTACCCAGTCATGGAGGAGGAGTAGCCTACCTTTCAGTTCTAGGCCCAAGCCTTAAGTTAAATCTCAGCTTTGGTCTCCTTTTGACCCACTTTTTGACACGGATTCGAAAAAGCCTACCACAAAACTACTGCTTGTCACCACACATTGGTTAGCGTGTGCAAAGTAGGCTACGCAGTTTACGCAGAAAAACATTGTGGCCTACGTCCAATGAGTTTTGTTTACATCCGCGTCATCGAAAATGCTTTCAGTAGGGCTTTCTTGTTCCCGTTTATCTGACTTGAACACAGCCATGCCTCATAGGATAAGACTTCAGTTGCGTAAATATTCTGGCAAACAGTTTTTGAAAATACAAAAAAAAAAAAGAAACTCAGCAGAAGTATATATATATTTTTATCACACCGTCCTCAGATTAATGCATGGTAAAAATACCAAAAAATAATGGTGCCCACATGATCAACAGGCAATTTTGAAACTCGAGCACACAAACAAATATTCCGACACTATTATAGTACTAAAATCAGATCACTGCATCGATTTTCTGAGAGCGTGGGAAATTTAGTTGAAATTGGTTGATTTGATATGGAATGACCCTTCACGGGCTCCAGAACCGCATTCTTGTAAAAGGCCTCACAATCCCTGCAGACACCCTACTTGTAGACTCCCCTAGTGAGCACTTAATGATGAAGAAAAGCCATGCCAACCCAACCCTTGTGTAGACCCACTTTCCATCCCACTGTTTGTCTGTCTGTCTTGGGCTTCCCTGACAGGGCTCGTAGTCAGGGGCCATTGGCGAGGCATTGTGGCGTGTTGTTTGTCAAAACTGAAGTGACCTGATTTACTCAAATGAATCAGAGGCTGTGCTGATTTGCATGAAAGAACAGCTTGTGTAGCTACAATGAATGCATAGTTTATTTTTCTGTTTTTTTTAATTTTTTTTATTTTTTTTTTAAAGAATATCTTACTGAGTCACTTCTGATTGCCCAGACATATGAATCTATCCTCAGTGTCTTTGGACCAATGTTTACGTGTGTGTGTGTGTGTGTGTGTGTGTGTGTGCGCGCGTGTGTGTGTGCGCGTGCGTGCGCACACATGTTTGTGTTTGTGTATGCATTCTACAGGCATCATGTCTGTGCAGTTCAGCACCCTGCCTCCTGTCCAGCTGCTGCCCAGCAGCATACAACTCCACCGTCAGCCGTCTGGCATTCTCCTTCTTCCTGCTCCTGGGCACCATGGTGTCCGTCATCATGATCCTACCTGGCATGGAGACCCAACTGAAAAAGGTGCCCTGTCTGTGGAAGTGTTAAGCACCTGAGTAGAGTGGAGCTGTTAAATCTAATGTAACTTTATATGTCAAATTTTAACTTGCGTAACACCCCTGAGCAGGGTGTAGTTTTACTTTACAGGCTTATGGTATTTCAGAGGAGGCCTCCCTTTATTTCACAGAATGTATTGTAAATCAGTGTAGCCTATCTTTTGTTATTTAAAAAAAAAAAAAAAACAGAAAAAACTGGCAAACACTTTAAAATAGTGGAAATATGGATTGAGTGGCTGTACTGTCCCCCTTTTTCAAATCCCTGAGCTAGATTCTATGACTCGGATCACATAGCCAAGTACTGAGTATCCACGCTTTTGGGGAAGCTGAAGTTGTAGCTCAGCATGCATAGAACTGCCCTTTGAGAAAGTGCCTTCCTCTTTCAGCAGTCGCCTCATTCATCATTAATCAATAAAAGTTGCATGGGAAATTGCATGTTGTTCACTAGTAGTGATTCTAAATCAAGAGTTATTCATTACTTCACAATGATTTTTTTATGAAGCAACACATACCAGGTCTTGCATAGTGCAGATTGCATAACACTGGCAAATATTAGGTAATAGAAACTCCAGAATTATTTAGTGCAGCTCTCTCAGTTTATTTATCTCATTGGTTTGTTTGTTTGTTTGTATTTGTTTGTTTGTTTGTTTGTTTGGTCCTTCCCTCTCTCAGATTCCTGGGTTCTGTGTCGGCGGCACCTCAATACCTGGCCTGGAGAACAAAATCCAATGTGACATCATCGTCGGCTACAAATCAGTGTACCGCATGTGTTTTGCCATGGCCTGCTTCTTCTTCCTCTTCTCCATCATCATGATCCGGGTGCGCAGCAGCAAGGACCCGCGAGCCTCCATTCAGAATGGGTAGGACATGCAGGAGTCTCAGTGTTGCTTACAGGAGGGGGCCATCTGCTGGTGGGAGTGTGGCAGACACTGCATTTGTTTTTGTAGGATTGTTTTTTTTCAAGTGTGTGTGTGTGTGTGTGTGTGTGTGTGTGTGTGTGTGTGTGTGTGAGTATATATACAAATACAGTAGATGTGTATTGTGTGTTAACATGCATCAATTGTGAATTTCAGATTCTGGTTCTTCAAGTTCCTGTTGCTGGTGGGGCTCACTGTAGGGGCTTTCTTCATTCCTGATGGAACTTTCACCACAGGTACTACAGACAGTTCTCCTACTTCTTGGCTCTCATTTCAGACCTGCAGAGTTCAGAAGATCCCTTTGAGAGACTTCTGCTGTCTTTGATGTGTCAGAAGAATTACTCTGTGTTTTAATTCTAGCCCCTCTCTCTCTCTCTCTCACTCACTCTCTACCCCCCCCCCCCCCCCACACACACACACCTGACAGTGTGGTACTACTTTGGTGTAGTGGGCTCATTTATCTTCATCCTCATCCAGCTCATTCTGCTGGTGGACTTTGCTCACACCTGGAACCAGAACTGGGTGGAGAACGCTGAGAACGGCAATAGCAAGTGCTGGTATGCAGGTACAGTGAAACAGTGAAAGTCCTACTTCATTTACAGTCATTCATTTAGACAAGATAAGTTTATTTATGTAGAACATTTAATTCATACAAGGAGGCAATTCCATGTGCTTTGCAAATAAATAATGTTTAAATTATGTTTAAAGGAAAGTTGAATACATTTAAATAAAGTAATTTAAAGAAGACACATGAAATAGAAAAATGCATACAATGAAACAAGTTACAATGCCGGACACAGTGACAATACAGGACACAGTGCATAGGCATGTAAATATACATTATCTGTACATGTAAGGTTGGGACAGCATGTGTGCATCATATGGATCAAAACTACAACTTCATATTGTTGGCACACACACAACTTGAATACTGCAGTGAGGCCAAGAAATGTACACTGTTGGATTTGATCTTCAGCCAATGTCTGATAGAATAACAAAACACTCACTTGTTTGACCTGCATTATCTTAGATGCTTTGTTATGTTTTTTTGTTTTGTTTTTTTAACCTAGAAGGTAATTCAGGGACAGGTGGCCTTGTGCCTATGATGTAATCTTTAGAAAGCCCAGCTATGGCTGCATTTATGAGAAAATCATGACCTTGGCTGGAGTTTGTCTGAGTCAGATATTTTACTGCAGTCTTCCCTGAAAGACTAATGGATGTTGCTTTTATTTTATTATATTTTATTATGCAAGACCTGGACATAGTCTTGAAGGGCAACACATATTCCTTCATCATGGCCCAGATAAATTAATGTGTTCACTGAAGAGAGGGAATAATACTTTGGATGTTGAAGGAAAGGATGAAGAAATGGGGAGCCAGAAAGAGAACAAATGATTAAATATAATGCAGAGAAAAAAGATGAGAAGAGTTCTGTGATTTCTTACTAACATGAAGGTTTTGAAAGAAGGGGGTAGAAATTATTGAATAATGCAGAGACAGAATTCAATTCATTTAAGTTTGATTGAATTTATTTTTAAGGCTCTGTACAGATCCCAGAATCTGAACATCTTAGAGCAAGTGCTGAGGCGATGGAGACAAGACACAGCTCCCCTTTTTTATTTTTTGGGGGGCTTTTTGCCTTTTATATCGATAGGACAGTGGTGAGAGACAGGAACGAGTGGAAGAGAGGGAGAGATGGGGTGGGGTCAGGACATAACCGCAGGCCGGAATCAAACCTGGGTCCCCATGGGCACTGAGACCCACACATGGTGCGGTGCTGCCTCTTGCACCATAGCTCCCCCCTTAACAGAGGGAAACACTGGGCAGAACCTAGCTAGAAGAAGAGAAGATCTGTGTGACACGAGTTACGGTGTTTTACTGCATATTTCCTGTCGGTGTTTGTTGGTAGAGAACCCATTATAAGTGTAGAGGGGGGTGAGTTTGGGATGCCACGCCAGACACCACCGTTGTGCCTTGTGGAGGTGCCTAATTCAGTGAAACACTGATGAAGAAAGGTGCCTGCTTGACAAATGCAAGCTGATGTTTTTTGCCCACAAAGGTTGCTTTTATTGGTGATTTTGTTTTAGATGGTAAATAGGCTTTGTTGTTGATGTGGGTAACCTCCAACCTATAGTTCTAGGAATGGAACACCTCTCCTGTGTCCACCTAATCTAAAATATATCGTCTTTATCACAGCTCTGCTCACCTTCACGTTCCTGTTCTACGGCCTGGCGTTTGCTGCAGTCGTGCTGTTCTATGTGTACTACACCCAGACTGACGACTGTGCCACACACAAGACCTTCATCAGTCTCAACCTCATCTTTAGCATTGTGGTGTCGATTGTGGCCATCTTGCCCAAAGTGCAGGTTTGTTAATGCAGGATGGATGCACCTCAGTACTCATATTTAGTCAAGTCAAGTGAATTTATTTGTATAGCACATTCAAAAACAACAGAGTTGACCCAAAGTGCTTCACAATTTGTGAGGTTAGGCATGACAATAATAACATAGATACATAGACCAAACATTTGAGGAACAAGGAGTTCATATTTGAAAGCAGGGGATGCAGGGCATGAGAAGGGAAGCAATGTAACAGAGTATGGCTCAAATGAAGGGTGATCCATACAAAATAAGGTAAACACAAAGGTATATAACATAAGTAGGATATGAATAAGTAATAAGTAGGATAAGAAAATCAAAATAAAGTCACATAAAGTTTTTCATAGTTTGGCAGGTCCTGCGACTTAGTCAGGTGTGACTTATATATTGAACATGTTCTTAAATGTTAATTCATATTAACTGACATGAACCCTACATGAAACATTACCGTCTACAGCCGCGAGAAAGCGATCTAAGTATAAGTATATATACTTTTTTGATCCCGTGAGGGAAATTTGGTCTCTGCATTTAACCCAATCGGTGAATTAGTGAAACACAAACAGCACACAGTGAGGTGAAGCACACACACTAATCCCGGCGCAGTGAGCTGCCTGCTACAACAGCGGCGCTCGGGGAGCAGTGAGGGGTTAGGTGTCTTGCTCAAGGGCACTTCAGCCACGGCCCACTGGTCGGGGCTCGAACCGGCAACCCTCCGGTTACAAGTCCAGAGTGCTAACCAGTGGGCCACGGCTGTCCACTTCTATCTGTGCACTTTCAGTCAGAGATTAGTGCTTGCACTATGCCTGAAACACACATGCATACCTAAATCCTCAAGTTATGGCCAGGATTCTATTTATAGCCGGGCCTCAAATTCGGACAAATAAAGACCTGTAATAGTTGTCTACATTGTTTCAATTTAACTCATAAAAGAGCTCTTCTTAATATTTTATATTGTTGGTTGGTTTAATATTGTTGCCAATGAAAAGTCGATGTCCTACACCATGGGTCTCCAACACGTCGCTCTCAAGCTACCAGTCACTTGCCTTCCGTTTCTAAGCTTGCCAGAGGCTGCAGTAGCCTACATTTAAACAACTGTTGCTGCTATGCATTCCAGCCTACAAATTTGATAAAAAAGTAAATCATGCATAATTAAAAAAAACAAAAACATTTAGGCTATCGTAGACCTATTTGGCTATACGCAATAAGGTTTTCATTACAGCACAGCGCACGTTCCATGAATGAATGAAAGCGGATGCCTTGTCTCGCAATAAGCGAATGGAAATCCCGACACTCTTTCAACTACATGAAACTTAATAGTGAACCATCAAATACCCCACAGATTTCAGTGGCCATCAGTCCCAACATTTGACAATATAATCAAACAGTCCAAACGTAAATTAAATCTCAAACCAAACCGAACATCTTTTGCTTTTGCCTACTGTTATGCCGCTCCAAGCAAAAGTATGTCTCACAAAAGAACACACCACATAAGAAATAAAGGCCTGCCTCGAATACAAGCTTGCCCCAAATAAAGGTGCTGTGCTTTGCGCTGCCTAAGTAAATAAAATTTGAGGATTTTATGATAGTCTGTCTCCTAAACATTCCTCACCCGTTATCCAGACATGCATGAAAACATTTGAAAAACAAAACTCACAGCCGGTTATTTTGTGAATGATGAATTTCTCTTCTGCATTGTCCTAACCGGCATTGCAATAATGTTTACATAGATACACTGTAAGGTGGGCTGCAAAGATTATGCAGACTGTTACGATTGACTGACACTGCACGCGCGCACATTATCGAAATTATATGCCGGACGCTTTAGGCTAGTCATTCTACAGTACATGGGTTTAGTTAATGATCGGGCTATAATAAGACCAAACTCATATTTCAGCCCCGCAACTCTAGCCATCGTAATGCAAGATATTCCCGCACACATTTTACAGCGCTGTCAGATAACATTAATCTAATAATGGAGCGGCGTGAATTCGGGACTATTGACTGGACGGACCAACTGACTTCAATTGAACGTATGCAGAGGCACAAACGCGCGGAGGACCACTTAAAGGGTGCCCCTCTCTCAGCAGGATTTTTCACCGCTGAAGCCAAATTTTGTGGCAGCCGTGGCCTACTGGTTAGCGCTTCAGACTTGTAACCGGAGGGTTGCCAGTTCGAACCCCGACCAGAGGCACGGCTGAAGTGCCCTTGAGCAAGGCACCTAATCCCTCACTGCTCCCCGAGCACCGCTGTTGTTGCAGGCAGCTCACTGCGCCGGGATTAGTGTGTGCTTCACCTCATTGTGTGTTCACTGTGTGCTGAGTGTGTTTCACTAATTCACAGATTGGGATAAATGCAGAGACCAAATTTCCCTCATGGGATCGAAAGAGTATATATACTTATACTATATATACTTATATATGACAGCCTAGAGTGGCCATGAGACGTGAGGGATATATCGCCCAAAATGCTTGATTGCAGTGCATGCTCCACATTTTTAGCTAAATTTTGATGTACCACATCAGCATTTTTGTTCAGTGAATCTTTTATAAATTGCTTTACAATTAGCGTCGGGCCCTATTGGCAGCCTCAGCTGGCAGCCATTCACCCCTTCCTCATGTTCTTTTAAAATCTTTTTCTCTCTCGTTCTCCGTTCTCGGAGGTAGCCTCCTGAAAATTTGCTCTGTTGCCGGCTTGTGCCTCCATGTCGCCCCCAAAATGCTTGATGGCATTGCATTCTCCACATTTTTAGCAAAATTTTCATGTACCACATCAGCATTTTTTTTCTGTGAATCTTTTGTAAATTGCTGTACAGTTACCGTCGGGCCTTATTGCCTCAGCTTGCCACCATTCACTACTTCGTCTTCATTAACATTATGGTAGAATATCTCAATATTTTTGGCTTCTATGTGTCCAGTTACATAGTCTGTCTGTTCTTGGATTTTGTGAAATAAATTTCTAAATAAATGCGACTTACAGTATAGTCCGGTGTGACATATATATATATATATATATACATACATATATATATATATATATATATATATATATATATATATATATATATATATATATATATATATATATATATATATATATATATGTTTTTTTTCCTCTTCATGACGCATTTTTGACTGATGCGACTTATACTCCGGAGCGACTTCTTATAGTCCGGAAAATACGGTAAATAAAATAGACATATATTATTTAATGTAAAAGACAAAATCAGGTAAAGAAAGAAATAAAACACTTTAAAAAAAAGGCAAAGATAAAAATACATAAAAGAAAATAAGTTAAAAGTCAAATAAATAAAATAAATTAAACCTCAAATAAAACCTCTATAACCAATATAACTAACGTCTAAGAAGAGAGGGGCGATTAAAGCAGAATGATATTGCATTTTCATTTTTTACTGGGTGTAAATCACAAATGAGTGATTATGGGCTAGGTTGATGTGGGCCCTTGAGACCAACATACCATAAAAAATTCTTCATCCTCGGTGCCACGGTTCGGGTAGTTATTTAGGAAAAACTGCATTTTTTGCAGTTCAGGGGGCCCAGTGCGGGGGGGCAGTGGCCCCCGGGGACCAAACAAAATTCCCAGGTATCATTGACCAAAAATTCAGGAAGTAGATGACGGGGGACGACGACGACTTTCACAATCACTATATGAATGCTTCGCTAGCGGCGGTCATAATAATCAAAGCTAATTCAGATTACATTAATTCATATGGCTTTGTAGCCTAGGCTTGTGGATTTATGTATTATATTTGTGTGTATATTGTTTGATTATTTATTTGTGTGTGTGTGTGTGTGTGTGTGTGTGTGTGTGTGCACCTTCAGGAAGCTCAGCCCAGTTCCGGTCTACTCCAATCCTCCCTGATCTCCCTCTACACCATGTATCTGACCTGGTCAGCCATGACCAACAACCCCAGTAAGTCACCGGTCAATATGTTGTATGCCCGATTAACCCACAGATCCAAGTTACGGTCAACTGAGAAAAAACTATGTCCAAGTGCACTTACCAGAAGAACGTGATTGAAAATTCAAAATCTAATAACCCGTCTTTGGAAATGATTTCATTTTATATAATTTTACACCAAAGCATATTGTGTTATTTCGTGTGGTGCAACAAACAACAAATCCTGAACATGTCAGACCTGGTTCATTCTCTGTTGACAATATGTATTGTATGTGTATTTGTATATGTATGTATGTATGTATGTGCATTAGTATGATATTATGTGATAGATATATATATATATATATATATATATGACACTAAACCATATTACCGTATTTTCCGGACTATAAGTTGCACTTTTTTTCATAGTTTGGTTGGTCCTGCGACTCAGGTGCAACACATATATATTTATATATATGTTTTTTTTTTCCTCTTCATGACACATTTTTTGACTGGTGCGACTTATACTCCGGTGCGACTTATAGTCTGAAAAATACGGTATAATGAATAGTTATTACCGTATATAATAATGCATATTAATCTGGTATTTCTACTCTGTGTAGACCGTAACTGTAACCCAAGTCTTCTGAGTATCGTCTCCAACTCCGCCACCCCCAGTCCTACTGTGCCCCCTGGGCAAGTTCAGTGGTGGGACGCACAAAGCATTGTGGGATTGGTCATCTTCATCCTCTGCACTCTGTATGCAAGGTATGAGCTGACCGAGAAGTCTGTCATAGTCCACGTCTAAATAATGTCCTTGGCGGACATGTTCCTGATCCTACAGTGCTGTTTTATGAAACGAGGTGTCACTTCCTGTCACAGGGAGACTATACCGGGCCCATAACTGAAGCGTTCCGTTTGTGGCATGTAAAAATTGTTTTAGAAGATTGGCTTATTTTTTCGGAACATATGTGATGCTATCAAGTCTGGTGTAGCCAATTTCATTCATTATAGTAGACTATGCCCCCCTCCCACACACACACCGCGTCAGAGTCAGTATTCTAGGAGGGATCTAGGGATCTCCTCACAAGTGTCTATCCTGCTCTCTTTCTTTCTCTCATTTCCTTCTGACTAAATATACTCCCTCTTTCACACCACACACACACACACACACACACACACACCATAGCTCACTACACTCACACCCACTTCAAACACTCTTCACATTGCAATTTTTTTCCTCACATTCTTTTTCATCTCACTCCTGCAATTTCTCAAGCTCACTGATTCTGTCCATCTTACATCCCTCTACACTTCACTTATTATTCTCTTTTACAGTGCATTTTCTCTTTCTTTGATTGTTTTTGTTTCTCCTTTTATCCCCCCCCCCCCCCCCCCCCCCTACACACACACACACACACACACAAAATAAGATGTATGGAAGTGTATAAAAGAGGTATAAAAGATGTAAATGTATAAAAGACTGACTCTTCTCTCTCTCTCTCTCTGCCGCTCTCCAGTATTCGCTCGTCCAACAACAGTCAGGTGAACAAGTTAATGCGGACGGAAGAGACCGAGGGTCTGGCAGCGTCCGACGCTGAGGCTATGGGCGATGACGGCGTGCGGCGCGCCGTGGACAACGAGGAGGACAGCGTCACCTACAGCTACTCGTTCTTCCACTTCAGCCTCTTCCTGGCCTCCCTCTACATCATGATGACCCTCACCAACTGGTACCAGTGAGTATCCAGTGCTGTCCAGTACTTAGGGAGAGAAGCCAAATCAGTGTGTCACTGCCAGGGGGATTTCATCCCATGTTATCAGTAGCCACAACAACGAGGTAGTGTTGAATGTAATGAATACATTTTGACCTGTGTGTGTGTGTGTGTGTGTGTGTGTGTGTGTGTGGCTGTGGCTGTCTGTGTTTCCCAGCCTATATTCCCAAATCCTAAAAGTTTTTCACCCTTGCCAATAATGTCAATGTTTTATGACATACTTTGGATCAATACCCTTACTGTACATTGATTACGTACATTGGATCAATATTCTCCTCTTCAATATAATCTAATGACCGTGGTGTTGCTTCAGTCAGAGCCTAGTCCTGACATTTATTCATGTGACTTTCAGTCAAAGGTGTGTTAATGCATTGTCCTTCTCAGACTAGTACTAATTCTTGAAGAGATGGCAGAATATCCCATTTCAGTAATGGTTGCTATTCCATGATGCATGTGGCCATTGTGACGTAAAGTAGTAAGACCACAAAGCCAGTGTTGGCTACCGCTAATGCTTATTAAACTGTGCTGGATGCACCATTGAAATTCACAGACAGTTTTCTAATGCTGAGTGTTAATATTTATATTATGATTATTCTTTTTTTATCCAAAATGACTTTTGACAGTTTATCACTCTGTCTACATCTTTGGAAGTTAACACATGACTACACTGTTCCTTGCACTTGTTAAGACCACCAGGCTCGTTTGTGGTGATTTAACATATATGAGACCACACATAGATAACCGTTAACAAATATGTATTAAAGTAATAATGTAGGCCAAACGTAAATTACAGTCAGTATCCATTAAAAAAGGTGAAAAAATAAAGGTGTGGTGGGTGAATCAGGGTACAATGTAAAATGCAGTCTCAAAATAAAGGCAATGCAGGTTCTCCTGAAGACTGTCTATAACACTGTCTATAAATGTAAAGCTATGGGAACACATGTAAGGTGTATTTCACTGTTAACAGAGAGGTATGTAGCTTGCTGTAGACTCCTGAGGAGATTCTGTGTTACTCTGAAGTACCTTGCAATGACGCTCAGTTAAAGTGGCAGCAAGGAATTTTTGTCTTGATCGTGAAAACTAGGCGACGATGGAAACAACAGATATGTTTATCTCCTCTGTACAACTGAATTATATTCTCCCAAAATGATTTTGTGAAAATAAAAACAAGGGCTAGCTACAGAAACAGTACAATAAACATGGTATTAACCTATATTGTTGCTTTAAAGGAACTCAATATATTTTTGTGTAATAGTAAAAAGTGAAAAAGGCAGGCTGCCATTCCAACAAAATGAATTTGAGGATGTTCTAAAAAACAGCCTTGTGATAAAATTACTCAAAAGAAACTTTTGCACTTTTAAACAATCACAATTGAATGGTATCCTCACTGATAGTCCTTCTGTCTCATCCACCTCTCTCTCTTATTTCTATTTTATCTCTCTCTCTCTCTCTCTCTCAGGCCGGAGACGGACTACCATGCCATGGAGAGCACCATGCCTGCTGTGTGGGTGAAGATCAGCTCCAGCTGGCTTGGTCTGGCCATCTACCTCTGGACCCTGGTAGCCCCCCTCGTCCTCAGCGACCGTGACTTCAGTTAGACAAAGACCGAGGTATCTGTGACCGTTGGGGTGATGATTGATTTTAAGGATGCTCCTTTGATTTGTTTTGTTCTTGTTGAAATCATTTGGTCAATAGTTGTGTGAGTTAAACCAGCTTATCAACAATTACAAACACCACCTCCAAATCAAACCAAAGCCAGATATCTACATGAGGGGATTATTAAAAAACATTTTCATTTTAAAGTTCTTTGGTTGATGGCTCAGATATAGCCCAAACCCAAATATATAATATTTATATATTTTAAAGATTTATGTAAAATAATTCGGTTGATGCTGGTTTTCTACACAAAATTCTATGCAATGCAAAACACTAGTACAAAAGACAATAATAAAGGTTTCATCGTGGATTATTGTTTGGAATTGAAGTATCCTGACAATTTTAATCATTTTTGTCAACCTTTCTAAGTCATGTTTTCCAAAATATTTTATATATTATAGCACTAAAAATGATTCAACATACATTTCTTTTTGTCATGATCACACTTATTTGTTGGTTTTGGATCAAATATACTTGGAATAAAAAGGTCTATTGGCTCCAGGTCATAGTAATAGTTGTTTTATGAAACACTCTTTTACATTTCACATTTTACCCATTATGTATAATATACATTCATAGGGAAATTCAAAATCAAATCTGCACCACTGTTCCCGTTGTCTTGCTAATGTCATCTGATGTATTCCTTTTTCTGTTACATAAAGCATTGAATGACTTATAGGGGTAGACTTCACGATTCCTTTGTATCACGTTTACAAGTTAAATATTGTAACTGTGTATTGTTCAGGGTAAGGAGAAAAGCCATAAATTAGATTCAGTAAAGTACAGTTTGGGTTTGTCTCTGGTGCCTGTAATGATTTTTGAGGAGTGTTGGTTATTTTAAGCCTTATACTTTTGTATCTTTTTATTCTTCCTGCAAATTATACCCTTTTAGTATAATAAAAACACATGTTCCAAAATCTACTGGTCACAGTATTTTCTTTGTGTTAAAGACGAAAGAATATGGATGTTCAGACTGCATTGATGTACATTGTCCTCTAGGGAGCAGTGTTGTTCCTGTAAATAAGTTTCAGCAGCAGAAGCACAATGACATAAGACATGCTAGAACTGACATAGTGGCCCTGGGACTTGGTTGATTTTATATGTATCCATGTAAAAGTGATCATTTAAAATGAGTCATCATGGGCTTTCTCCCCTGTTTCCCTTTCTTACAGTAGTGTGTGTGTGTGTGTGTGCTGGGGGCCTGGTGGAGACTCCTTTGGCTTTTGGCTATGTGTGCCTACCCATGGTCACATGGTCAGTGTAACCCAGTTTGATTACCCTTAGTCCCTGCTTTCACTGGGGAGCCCTCCCCCCCCCCCCCCATACACACACACACACACACTTGGCAAGCATTCGTTTCGGGAATGTGATTTTCCTCATCACAAGACTGGCATGAGGTAGGGTGAGCACAGAACAAACATTCATCCATGGGGTTGTCGGAAGGAGTGTGTGTGTGTGTGTGTGTGTTTGTCCATGCAGTTCAAGGAGTCCCCTCTCTGTTGCCTGAGGGACAGTATGTCATTCCTACAGTTCCGTTCAGCTTTTCATACATACACACACACACACACACACACACACACACACACACACACACACCCCTCTCCTCATCTCCCACATAGGCCCTGCAGACTTCCCAGACATCTCCCAGAATGCCTGCTTTCTTCCTGTCTCTCTCTGTGTGGGGGGCGGTGTCACATCAGCGTTCATTCATGTGTGTTTAAGCAGAAGCAACAGACCCAAAACACAGACTCTTCCCCCAAGTCAGCCAACCAGTTGTGCCCCCCCAGGTCTATCTCTTCCACACCCTCTGCAGCACCACCAGTAGACCATAGATGTTTGAAGGGAGGGGGGGGGGGGGGTTGGGTCACCTTTAACCTTTGACCCCCCCCCCCCCCACACACACACACACACACACACCATGTGTTCAAAATCTTCATTTCACTACATAGTGCCCTATAGATCTCTACCGGCACTCCTGTGTTTCCCTGCTGAATGCCTAGAAGTCTGTGTCTGTGTGCACTGTCCACTGTACATGACTCCTCTCTGCACTGTCCTCTCTCACAGCCCATTTCCCAGTGACCGGGCTAATTGTGCCCCCACTCCTCTGCCCCCCCCCCCCCCTCTCCTGCACTCTCCGCTGCCCTGCTCTGTCCCGTCCCGTCCCCGTTGGTCCTGATGGCGGTCGATAGCGGAGTCCCCCCACACAGCTTGGAGCAGCCAGTAGACATAATGCTGTTATATAACAGGGGACTGCGCCACCGCCACGACACGAGGCCGCAGCGAGATCATACGACAACACGGTCTAGAGAGAGGGAGAGAGAGAGAGGGAAAGAGAGAGAGAGATGGCATGTGTTTATACGAATGAAAGCAGGTCATCCTCGTGGAGGTGCCCCTGTTGCAAAGGCCGAGGTGCGGTCCCTGGACGGGCGTCGGGAGTGATGTCATCATGTCACAGGCTTGTTGTGATATGTCTGTGGGGAAACTCTCTCTCTCTCACTCACACACACACACACACATACATCTGTTCACACATGCCTTGTAAAGCACACTGTCTTGAGAGAGAGGGTCAAATGGAAAATGGCACCATGGCAATTGCGCAGGGCATAAACAACACTATTGACAGTCTCCAACAACTTAGAAGCCATTTCCCAGAGGTGTTCATTATGATCTACTGTACATTCATATACAATTAGGCTTTCCCTCCAGGAGCACTGGAGAAAAGCTGCACTTGGGGAAAAACTATTCCAAGAATAGATGTGTATACCTGATTACTGTCTGTAGGGTCTCTGTCAATCTGGAAAGGTAAAAGAGTCAGTTATTTTGACATATTGTAACATATGGATGAGCAATTAATTCATTTTTATACTGAAATAATTTTCAGCATCCAAAATGAGTAGGCCCTATGAAGTCTAACAGAGGTACCACAGAGCATGTCTAGCTGATGTGTAACAATGGCTCTGAATGAAGGCCAAACAACTGACTTAAACAATGACATCATTTTATCATTGGGCTATATTTAGACAACCTGATGATCAAATCAACTACAGGTAGCCATCTGTATTTTTTATTTGATTTTTTTAAATATATTTTTTAATTAATGAAAGTGAAAGACGGGGTCTCGGGGTAGACACCCCCGAAGATTATTAAGAAATGTATGCCACGAGCACTGACTGCACTGTCAGCGCATGCAAGGGGGCGTGGGTCCGCCGAGGGTCTCGTGCGGTCTAGTGTGGTGGCGCGCGCTGTAGCTGCGTGAATTGAAGCGGCGTGTTGGTCGCGCGGGCCAGCTCGGGGAGAAACAGACGTTCGGACGGAAAGGTTTGCAGTTTCATTGTCCCACGGACCAGCTGGGTAGCCGACGGTCTGACTACCACAGACGGGCCGTTTCGGGAGTTATGCCTGCCCCCGTCGCTCCTGGCGCGTCTCCCTGCTAACGAAGAATAGATAGCGAAGATGATTCCACTCTGCCAGGTAGCAA
Source organism: Alosa sapidissima (assembly GCF_018492685.1). Lineage (NCBI taxonomy): Eukaryota > Metazoa > Chordata > Actinopteri > Clupeiformes > Clupeidae > Alosa > Alosa sapidissima. The sequence continues at coordinate 27,458,966 of NC_055977.1, forward strand.
ATTCCTCTATTATTAAATGTGTGCATTACCATAACTTAGCTGCACATACCCTCCTGTCCGTAGGCTGGTGAACGTACTGCAGAGAAGTGAAGTTCGGGAGCTCTCTGCAGGTAACGGGATGTTGATGTCCGATGTAATACGAATTCTGGACCATGCTAAATGTGTACCCTATTGAGGAAGTCATTATGTGTTTGATTTGGTGTTCTTGCATCACCACTACTGTTAGGAATCAGCATCGCTAATTGTCTACAGAGTGCGAATGCCAAGCGTGGTTCCGTTCATGTTGAATCAGCCGTAATCTGGACAATAACATCAGTGGCCAGGTGCGTTCTAAAGTAATTCCAAGATACATAACATTGAATCACCGGATGGAAGCTCAAGACTCATTCTCTATGATTGCAGTTCTGAACCCACGTTTAGCGAGTCATGTGTCTACGAGGTCCTTTCTGGTTAATAGTAGTCTTCACTGTTGCTCGCTGAGGTTTCAGATGAAAGGACACTTCCATTGTTCTACATAACTGTTTTCGTAGAATGTTCTGGGTTATCTAACATGATAGGCAGTCTTGTTTTATTTTAAGGACAGTGCATTTTTATTCAGTAGCCTTACGAAAGCCATTATCTGAACGGCATACCTTAGCCTACATCATAATAAATTGAAATAATTCCACATTGGCAAACCCGCTTGCTTAGTATGCTGTAATTTAAAATGGAGGTCACAAGAATTATATTATTTTTCGTTTAATTACTAAATAAGAGAGACAATGCTTTTTCTGAGGCTTATATTTCAATTTATTGCGGCAGGGGCTTCTGAATTTCCCTGTGGGTGCATGAATGGGTCGGGAAGGAATGGTCGGTTCGCAGCATTGTTTGCTGCTACGAAATGAAATCGTCAATAACATTACATAATCACAATCGCTTCACTCAATATGCGGCTTTGGGTTAAATCGGGGTCATTGCGGAACAGGCTGATCGAGAATTTTTTTTCTCATAATCACTCAGTGCTTTTAGAATACGTTATATTTCTGGCATGTTTTCCACAGCATCGGTCATTGTCATATAGCGGGAACCTAGCCTACAGTCGGCTGGATATGACAACATAGTTGTAAATGGGGGGAAATACAGGCTGCCGTCTAAGCGTAAAACATCTTTGTTGTTCGGAGAGCACCGAGGCACAGGCTACCGCAGAAACGGGTCATCCCGTATTCGCTCGCGCTGCGCCCTTCTTCCGTTGTGTCCCGGTGAGGTATATTTCTGCGGCCCATGCAATCTCCACAGCCCTTCCCTGGTGGTCTCTGGATGTGCCACTGACTCACACACACCCGTGTCCACATACAGGGCTGGGCGGCTGAATGAGACGCTGTCAAGGTAAATGACAGTGTCCATCATCAGGTTGGGGAGAGGGCTTCGATTTCCAGTAGCACGCAACTTGGTAGTGCTAGGCTAGATCACCCAACGTGATAAACGAGACGTCCGGATTGTGGAGCAGAGGAGGGCGTTTCAGGACAGACTAATGAAGTGGCGTTTTACCTACCTAAACCTACCGTGACTTTACTCGACTGGCATCACATGGCACAAATAGTAATATTATTAATAAACAATCTTTTGATCATATGGCACAAATAGTAATATTATTAATAAACAATCTTTTGCCTTTCATTGATCTGTGCCCATTTAGCCTATTAGTTAAGATCCATATAAGCTTGACTAAGCCTTTTATTATTGTTTGTTGGGTGAGGTCAAATATCACAACATTGAAATTATTTGTAAAATCCTGTGGAGGCACTCGTTTTGAAGTGAGCCCAGCAAGTCAGAGTGTTATCTGACCTGCAGGCCAGGAATCTGAAGCGCCCAGTAGGGTCAGGCCTCAATCCTTCTGCCGCTCATTGTCTGCCAATCATGCTCGCAGAGAGGGCACCCTGGCTTTCTCCATAACTGCGGAGGAATGGAATTTTTTACATTTTTCTGACAGACTGGGCCTTCGCAGGGATTTTCCCCTGTGGCGGAGCCGAGCCAGTGGCCTTATTCTGTGTGTGTGTGTGTGTGTGTGTGTGTGTACACGTGTGCTTTGGAGCTTGTGTGTGTGTGTGTGTGTATGTATGTGTCTGTGTGTTATATATTTATTATAAAGTAGTCTCTCATGCTTTTCATTATTGCCATTTCATTTTGGAGACAATGGAGAAGTTGCTCTACCTTGTCTTCATGTTCCTGTGATGCACACTAGAGATGAGATGGAGGAGTTTCTCTACCTTGTCTTCATGTTCCTGTGATGCACACTAGAGTAGATAAGATGGAGGAGTTTCTCCACCTTGTCTTCATGTTCCTGTGATGGACACTGGAGTAGATGAGAGGCGCCATGGTGAACATGCAGCCAAGTTAAGTAGTCAGTACATTTCCTGTATTTTGAGTTGCAGTTAACTTAAACCTTACAAGAGAGCCTTCTGGTTTAATTTTCAGCTGCAAGTTCAAACATATTGTAATGGAAGACCCAAACCTCTAACTTAAGTAGGCCACAGTTTGTGATTTTGTCCAACATTTGTGGGTATTTTAGCTCAATAGCCAATCAAATCGCACCCTCTCTTCTGTGCTCCTGACACAATGTGTGGATCATACTAAATATATTATTGCCTATCCTGGGCACTAGAGGTTGTATTTTAAAACATACCCACCAAATGGACAGCCAGAGGACTGTGACGAGCTACTTGCTAAAACTGACACAAAAAGTGTGTTGGGTCAGAATTGTGCACTACCCCTTTAAGCAGGCTCCTGAGCATAAAGCCTCCTTCAGAGATGTCCTGTGAGCTGTTCTCACGCTGTCCTGCAGCATGTGGGGTGGGTGTGTAACCTCTATGCCTTGGTCACACACCACTGATAGGAGCTGATTTCTCAGCATATGTCATTTGATCTGGAGACCTCTGTGAATCCCCTGATAGCAAGACATGAAAGGACACCTTAAAAAAGAGAGAGAGAGAAACAGACAGACAGACAGAAAGAAAGGCAGAGAAAAGGGACATGTTTGTCATTTGTTTATTGAACTGGTATTGATACGTTTAAATTATTGCACTGTTTACATAAAGCAGGATGAGAGCATGGATTGCAGGCAATCTATGAGATCCACATGTATGGCATCCTTACAGTCAGAGGGAGACATCTCAATGTAAATTAATAAATAAATAAAAAATCTCGCAAAAATAAATAAATAAAAACACTCTCATTCCTTCACAACCAGCACCAGTGTCTGCTTTAGCTCTGAATTTTAAAAGGAGCTGCCAGAAAAAGAGTGCTGACAGTTTGTGGTTTACCGTCGCATTATGTAAAGATCGTCACCCCCCTCCACCACCACCAACACATACACACACACACACACACACAAACACACACACACACACACACACAACCCTTCCCACCACCCCCACCTCACCTCAACACACCACCAAACCCACCCTTCTGCTGTCAAAGGTCTCTCTGTGCGGGCAGGGGGAGGGTGGAGGATGGTGATGGTGCTGGATATGTGTGTGTGTGTGTGTGTGTTGGGAGGGGGGGTGTAGTTTCTCTCAGTCAGGGGAAACATTGATATTCAGGCTTCACTAGGTTGTTGTGGGGGTTGGAGGTGTGTGTGTGTTTTGGTGTGTGGGTGGGTGTTGTTGCCAGGTACCTCATCCCTGAGGTGCCAGTCAGCACGTCCTTTTGTCAGGTGAAAGACGGGGCGCGGCCTCGGGATGTGTGTGTGTGTGTGTGTGTGGGGGGGGGGGGGGGGGGTCACCCCTGTCTCTCCTGTTTCTCATCTCGCACCCCCGGCCAGAGGACAAGGCAGTGCTGACCACATAGTTTGGATGTTCTCTCTCTCTCTCGCTCTGTCACACACACACACACACACACACATACATCCATACATACACATGCACACACAAACACATAACATACACATAAACACATGCACGCACACACACACACACACGCACAGACACACACACGTACACACGTACACACACACACACACACACACATGCACATACACACACAAACCAATTCTTGAACCAGCAACTGTACACCAGAAAAACAAGGTGTGTTTTGATGAGTTATGGGCAACTCTGTTCTCACCAACATTCAATACTATCATTAGGGCTGTCAAAATCATGCGTTGATTTAGATTCATTAATTACAGACAGAATAATGTGTTAAAAAAATTAACGCTTATTAATCACATTTTGTAGTGACCTTTGACCAAGTGCAGTTCTAGCTACAGTGACTGAAGAAGGCAGACAAGAAAGCAAAACTGTTGACAAGAGCATGTGATTTCTGCAGTAAGAAATTTCCCTCCCATAGGAGTTCATCAAGTCTGAAGTATCACTTTAATGCAAAGCAACCTGGAGGTAGGCTAAGAGTAAGCACACCCCTTGATGATAATAAATAACGCTAGCCGCCAGCCTTGTCAACATTAACTTTGCAAATGTATTGTTGAGGCTACATATGACCGAATAATTAACTGACAAACTTCCTTACTAAATCGACTCCTTTACCTCGGTGTTAAGGTACTGCACACGTCAACAGTGACTGAAAACTTCAGTAATTTGCATTTACCATCTCGCGAGAATCGTGAAACATTAGGCCTACCTTATCAGTAGATAGGCCTACAGTATAGCTCTTTGGAGTTTCTGCCTATTGTCATCCTTCGCCTCCACAACAAAAGCATTTTCATTGTGTACAAGGGGAACAAGCCATGAGTAGTGGGTTATTTACATTGATTCACTAATCTGCCAAATTTTGAATTGAAATATTTGTAAAAATATGTTCATAGCAAAAATGGATGCATGTGATTCATTTAGATTAATTAATCACAGAGTATGTAATTAATTAGATTATTTTTTTGAATCGCTTGACAGCCCTAAAATTCATCAATGAAAACATTTATATCGATATTGAGATCAAATATCAATATCAATTCGTGGTCGTGTAAATGATCAGTTAACACCTTTACAACTTGGAGATCATTGATAAAGTTTAAATATACTGAAGATTTGAACAGATGAACTTACATCGCGTAAACAACTTCAAATCAAGTAGATAAATCCCATGTGTGTCACCTCCGTCCTCCACCCTCGACACCACCCATTGGTGTCTGATCTACACCACCTTTTCTCTCAGTTTTGGGTTCATTTGTACATTTGTGATGGGATCTGGAAAAATCCTTCATTTCTGCTCCATTTCAACCCTCTCTAGTGAATTTTCATGAAATTTCACGAAGATTCTAATACCGTCCCCTAGCAACATCCTGGATGCAACATCCTTGCAAAATCCTGGATGTTACTAGCCTGGAAAATCCAAACCCTAGAAAGATTAAAGGAAAATTCCGGTATTTAGCACTTTGAGTCCCTTTTCTGGTTTGTTTTGGACCGAGGCGGACAGAGTACACAGCTTCATTACTTGAGTAAAAGTACAGATACCCTTTGCTAAATTTGACTCAAGTACAAGTAAAAGTACAACAGTCAGATGTCTACTTAAGTAAAAGTACTAAAGTACTTGTTTTTAAAAGTACTTGAGTATCAAGAGTACAAGAGTAGCCTACATTTTCTAAATATTGCATTACTACTGCCACAGTGCTTACATTTACAGAAACGTCCTACATGGAGTTATGAAAAATGTTAATGTTAATATCTTGGAGAATGTAAAAGGAATTGAAAGTAAAATCAAGTCATTTTCATCTTTTTACAATGTTGCCAGGGATGGGCAGTATTTCTAATACATGTATTTAAAATATGCATTTAAAATACAAAATACTATTTTTTAATTGAAACACTTGAAGCGAAAACTATCATTAACTTGTTCAGAAAATTGAAATAGTCAGGCGAAGTGGGGCCACAGGTTGGCACATTCCCGGGATGGACCTGCTGCGTCTTCATCCATTGTTTCGTCCATGGTTTCATCTCTTATCTAAATCTGACCATAGAGTTGACTTTGGCGGAAAGCTGAAGGCAGTGTTTCCCCTAGAATTTTTTCCAGCAGCAGTGCTGTTGACCCCCCCCCAAAAAAAAAAAAAAAACATTTGAAAAAATGACTCCTTAAATGGTGATTTTGTGAAAGAAATGGACAGATTGAGTTACAAATTGATGACATAACCATCAACACAAGCATGATTATTGCAGTACTTGAACAGGATTATTCATGTTTTTCTTTCACCTTTTTCATTTACATTATTAGTATTAGCCACTGTACAACTGTACACTGTAGGCCACTGTACAAACTATTACTATTTAGAATATACAGTGCTGTGCATAAGTTAAGACATTTATATATAATGTATTTATTTACGATACATGATGCATTAAAAAATAATTGATGTCCTATTTTTTTTTGATTAAGGCATTAAGACAAAAGGCAAAATATGTTTTTTATTCCTCCCTTTAGTCAATTTCAGCATGGGTGTCTTAACTTTTGCACAGCACTGTATAAACTATATAGACTTCTCTTTCATGCCATTACACTGTATTTGTGCTGTGCAAGTCGAATTGAGTGCCTGTCACTTTAATGCCGTGACGGCCCATGACGCTGGCTTGATTCTCACGGTTTTAAGCTAACTTAGTAGCGTTGTTGTGCATGGTGCATAAGAATATGTGGATGAAATGAATTATGTTTCCCATGTCATTTGGTAAAATAAATGGTCAAAAATTCGAAGAAAATCTATCTTGGATTATAGCAGATAAGTGTCTTGTATCATATCTATAATTTTGGTGAGCTCTACAGGAATTACAAACTATCTCAGATGTAATGCTTGCGTATCCTATTACTCAAATTCAATTAAACCCACCAATAGGCTAGCTAGACCTTAGTTTCACAGCCTAGGTATGTTAGCAACACAGGGCTTGAAAGCATTGCCTGTATCACAAACAAAAACTAAACAATGCGTGGATTTATCTGGGAATAGGGTACTGAAGGTAGGGGCGAGCTATCTCGCTGGCGTATTTAATTTGGTTCCTTGGTTAACATAATGTAGGCTACGTTTTTTTGCACAAAATTGCGTCTGCTAATAAACTTAAACATAAACGCAAACAAGCGTGATCTCCTGTGGAATCCCTGACTGCGCCTTCAACGTTAGCCTACTATTATTTGTTGACATGAAACCTGAACGAACGGCAGCTATTCCTGAAGTTCACTTGCGTCTATTTTTTTTTTTTAATTAGGCAACTTTTTTTGCAGTGGCGCTCGAATTCCAGGAGCGGCGCTGCGCCGCTGATGAATACATTGTAGGGGAAACACTGGAAGGTGATTGCTGATAGGCTATCCTAATAAGTGGCGCTTGCACAATCCAATCACGTTTGAGAGGGAAACAACAAATTGAGGGTTTCCGAGATCCGAGGTTTCCGAGAAGTAACGGGTACTCACGGTTATGGGTAGAAATGTAGTGGAGTAAAGAGTACAATATTTGCCCCTCAAATGTACTTGAGTAAAGTCATGAGTACCGTGAGTACCGTGTACCATGAGTACAGATCCCTCAAAATTGTACTCAAGTACTGTACTCAAGTAAATTTACTCCGTTACTGTCCGGCTCTGGTTTTGGATGAACTAAAGTGGTGGACACCGAAATTTTGACGATTGGACCTGTCTCGACTTTTCTGACTCGTTTTGAATCGCCTTTGACTACTCAGAGTGGCTGCCAACAGGCATACAAACATGTCCTAAAACAACCCTTAACGTTGGTTTTCAAAACTGTGCAACTCACCGAGTGGTTAGTGGTGTTTGTTGATGTTCCAAAACAAGTAGCGTAGCGAAATACAGTTTCTGTCGTGTTTTATTTGGCATTTTGTAAAATCCCATTGATTTCTGTTGGAAGACTCATTGCACGTTGATATTACTGCTCCACCGTCTATGCTTCAGGTTCAAATATTGAGCGGAAGTTTATACGTGGTTGTGAGGTGTCTGAAAAAATAGTTCCACAATAGCAAATAAGACGGCTGGAAATCATACATTGCTCGGATATATTTGATTTTAATAATCAACGAACACCACTAACCACAAGGTGAGTTGCACAGTTTTGAAAACGAATGTGGTTGTTTTAGGGTTGTTTTAGGACATGTTTGAGCATGCCTGTTGGCAGCCACTCTGAGTAGTTAAAGGCGATTCAAAACGAGTCAGAAAAGTCGAGATAGGACCAATCGTCAATCGTGTCCATCACTCTAGTTCATCCAAAACAAACCAGAAAAGGGACTCAAAATGCTAAATACCGGAATTTTCCTTTAAGGGTCTGACCACGAACAATGTAATGGCCCAACTCAAGGGGCGGCAACAAGCATGCATTTAAAAAACTCAATTGGATAACACTAGACCAATGTTTACTCTGAATGATTTCGGACTTCAACGCAATTGGATAACACTACGACCAATGTTTACTGTCCTCCAACGTTGCAGCGCTGTCTTCATCAGTTTAGCTGGTTCCCCGGGATTCAAGGGGGAAAAGTAACGTGCATCATTTCCAATTCCATTGTGCTCTCGCAAGAACTCTGGATTTCCAGGGTAGGATGTTACTAGGATGGTATCATAAATTGGTGAAATTTCACCATTTGTTTTCCAGATCCCATCACAATTGCTAGAACATTAAAACACGACCGGACGTTTCCGACATGGATGTACAGTCAGGATCCCCAATTAGTGTCTTGTCCAGGCTCCTCAGTATGCTGGAGCTGATAGAGATCTTCAGGAAATGGCTGCTTATGCTAGATCAGTGTGGCTGAGGAAATGATGATGTCCATGCCTCATTAAGACCAAGTAGCCTCTCGCTGTCCTTACTGATCATCTCATGCAGGAGTTAGTATTTATTACTGAACAAGAGGGAAACAAAATAGTCAGGTTGTTAGTCCATAGTCCAATTGTTTGTTTTTGTGGCTCTTAAATATAGAGGTCAAAGAGGTTTGTTATCAGTGATGGGGGGGGGGGGGGGGGGGGGTTCCTCTGTCGTCGTGGTGACAGCTTAAATGTCAAGACTCCCCCGTAAGCGAACAGATTTCCTTCGCTGCTGGCGATGGGCTTAAACCGGCATGAGCGGAAATTGAATCGCTCGCTCTCCCTTTCATTAATGAAAAATTACAGGACAGGGAGAGCTTGAGTATGAATGTATTTGTGTGTATGACAGAGTGTGTGTGTGTGTGAGAGGGCAAGAGGGAGTGAGTGAGAGAGAGAGAGAGAGAGAGAGAGAGAGAGAGAGAGAGTAAAGCGGAGAGAGATGGAGAAAAGATGAATGAAAGTGTGTTTGTGTGTTGTTCAGCGTGATTTGTTGACATGTCTCTCCTTAGGTCTATGTATGTATTTGTGCACATCTCTGCCTGGATTTTCTGTGAGTGTGTGTTTGTCAGTCTGCCTTTGTATCAGTGTGTGTATTTGTGTGTCTGTGTGAATACTGTTTGCATGTTTTAATATGTATCATGTGTGCGTCTGTAATTTTATCTGTGTGCATATTTCTGTGTCTGTGTACATACAGTACATGTGCATGCACGGGTTTATGTTAATGTGCATGTGTGTGTCTGTGTGTGTGTTTATGTGTGTGTGTACGTGTGTGTGTGTGTGTCACGGCATGGCCAGCATGACCATGCTCCTCTGCTACTGTCTGGCGTGGGGCCCGACTGCGTGGGAGCGGGGAGGAGGAGGAGGTGGAGGTGGGGCTGCCTCTCTGACCCGCAGGTTAGCGTATGGAGCCAGCAAGCTGCCCCAGCAGGGGTACAGGCGCTCGGCGCTCCTGCCCCCTCTATCTGCGCTCCTCCTGGGGAGGAGGCCGGCTGCCGGGGCAGAAGGCCGGCCATTCGGGGCAGAAGGCCGGCCAGCCGAGGCGGGCCATTCAGGAGTCACCTCCACGCCTCGTCTCCACGGGCACGGGCCAACACATGCACATGCAAACATGCGCGCATCGTTCAACACACACACACACACACATACATACATTCATACTGTACAGACATACATACATTCTGTACAAACATACATGTATACAGGCACATACATGAATACACTGTCTCCTTACATAAACACACACACACACACACACACACACACACACACACACAAAGAGTCAGAGGAACATGCAACAAGAGATTGGGAGTGTACAATTCTACATGCACAAACACACACACTAGTTCTCCACTCACTCAAGAGCACTGGACTATTTATATTACACGGGGCATTATTACACAACATCCAAGCCTGGCCTCGCCGCACCTCCTCTGGGTCTGTTCTCAGTTATATTATTCCCTGCCAAGCACAGTGTGTTTCTGCCAAGCTCGTTATGTTTGCAAGCTGGGCTTCAGTCTGTCAGTCAGTCAGTCAGTCACCCACTAAGTCCTTCCGTCCACTTATCTGTCTGTCTGTCTGTCTTTCTGTCTGTCAGGTTGTCAGTACTGCAGTCATAGCACTGAACAGATGACTAGCTCATTCTCAGTTAGTGTAAACTTGTGACTTTGTCAGGTCTCTCTCTCTCTGTGTGTGTGTGTGTGTGTGTGTGTGTGCAAGCTTGGTAAACCATACTGGCCATGATGCATCTCTGGTCATTATGAAAGTAGGTAGGTGGGTGAATGCCAGAGGGAGACATACACTTATAAACACACATAAACACACACACAAACACACACACACACACACTGTGCTTGAATGAAGGCTACTTCTCCTTTCCAACATTTAGCTGCCAAGGCGAAACAAATAAATCATCACACTTCCTGTCAAAATATTTGTCACAGTGTATAAATCAGCACATCATATTGTGATCTGGCTCTCACCCTCTCTCTCCCTCGTTCTGTCTCTCTTTCTTGCTCCCTTATTCTGTTACCCTCCCTTCTCTCTCTGTTTTGGCCTTTCCATTAGATTCTCTCACTCCCACTCTTACCCCCCCCCCCCCTCACACACACACACACACACACACACACACACACACTCTCCCTGTTTGAACACTATAGATTTCTGGGCAGCAGGCGGGCAGGGTGGCAGCAGCAGCAGCACTGTTGGCCGGCTGCCTGTGTGTGTGCAGTCTGTGGACTCTGGAGTGGGTGAAACCCGAGCCCGTATGTCTGTTCCCTCAGCAGCATTACATCACCGTGGGCTTGGACCCACTTGCCTCGCTCCGTTATCGCACAGTTGGAGCGGAACCAAGAACTCAACACCACCCACCCATCCATCCACCCGTCCGTCCGTGCCCACCACCCCAACACCCCCTCGTCACCCCTCTCTTCACCACCATCACCACCCCATCTGCATCTGAAAACCTGCCACCAAGCGCCAACACAGTACAATATGGTTCCACATTGTATTGTGCTGTTTCTTTTTTTTATTTGTTACACAATATGTGTAGAAATTAACACAACTCGCATTGAAAACCACACAACTTGCATTGTTTTTTTAACACATCTCTGTGTCCAGATAGGGACAACACATTCATTTTAAAGCAACGCCAAAGAGTTTTTTGTACCTTAAAATAATGTTTCCAAAATCGTTTCAGTGGTTCATCAACTCATAACAGGGTGAAAGGCAGTTTCTGCATTCGCTTCGCAGCCTTCTATCGACTATAACCGCACTATGTAAGTTTGCCGGATCGGGTAGCGGATCTGTAGTTCGATAGAATGAGACATAAGAAACTAAAATTTCTGAAACGCAGGTACATCGCAATACATCATATTTTCATAAAATCATGCAACACCTTGTCTGTGGACATTGTTATTTGCAAAGCCAGTGCTGGATAAACAAATGGTGCGTGTGACAGAGGAAAAGTTCTTTGGTGTTGCTTTAAGAGTTTGGCATGTCCTGTATGGAGGTTAAAGGTGTGGTCTGTGATTCTCATCCCATACACTTTTTTTGTCACATTCAGCAAAATTGCTCCTTATGGTCCTGTAAATGTCCTTTCCGTGTGGGCACTAAAACAAAGTCTGGTATTCGGCAGTGATGGGCAAAATGTTGTGAGCAAAGCTACAAGCTACTTTTAAAGGAGAAAATGTAATATACTGTAGATCTCTGATTCTCAATGTCGCGAGTACTGTCGGTAGGTAAAAAACCCGAAAACAATCTGTTCTACCTAGCTCGGGCATAAAAAAAAAATCTTGGGTTCCGGTTTCCGACCGACCCTGTCAATTGATGTGCGACCCAAATTTATTTTATGAGCTTGTGGAAGAAATAACACTAAATAGTCTAGGCTACATTAAATAAATCCACAAATAAAAGGCTACTATAATTACATTAATTACCCCTTGCGTTATGTAAAGGGATGAGCATATTCTCTCTTTTACAAAGTAGCCTATGCACAGCTGTTCACGAAGACGATTGTTTTCGTCACTTACCAAGGCACTCGCAATTTTGTCCAAACACCGCAACTTTTGAAAAAAGCAAATTTGACCAATCATCGTAGTTTCATCGTGAAATTTCAGCTACCACAACAGTCCCACGCGCACAATATTGAGCCAGATGGCACACTTACTTATGCACCTTCTGCATATGACACCAAAGACTGCCCTAACGTGTTCGTTCCTCTGCAGTTTTGATGACAATAAATAGAAGGCTAACGTTAATGATCTGCTTACTTGCATCTCTCAACCTGGTGTTGCTAACCTACCTACAGTAGGCTAAGTAAGTTAATTAAGGCCTACTTGGTTTACTGACATTTGAGTAGGCCATGTAACCCATTGGCAAACGTTTACCTTTTAGCTTACTGTATGTCATGTTTGCTAGCTTGTGGGCTTAGTTTGAGTAGTGCTACCAAAATCATAGAAATTAATAAAATTGCAAGACATTTACCTCTTCTATGATCCAAGAATGATTTCATTCGAGTTGTTTTTTTTTAACATTTATTTTAACTAATGACATAGAAGACATTCCCACATTGCATCCACATATCGTAATGCACTATGGAAAAAGTGATTTACACTCGTAGCCGAACACAGTGAGATGCAAGCCTTCCAATCCACTCAGAAATGTAATTACGCTACTCTCACGTCCTTAAAGGGGCAGGTAGTCAATTAGACGTACACCACCAATGTAATGACATTAAACATTAAACATTAAAGTGTAGTCAAATAGTTTAAATCAATATGAAATTACTAGATACTTACTTGGCTATTAGTAATTATGCAGGCCACAGAATATTAATTATTAAAAAGATATGAACTTAATATGAATTACAAAATATATGAATGTATTGAAACATATGACCTGATGCCATTTCTTTAGGTGAGGTCTTTTTTGGACAGTTCTACGAAAGGTTATACTACTTTGTGAATTACCTTAGTCAAAGCATTTTCACAAATAAAGAAGGCCTACTTTGATTTTCTGTAATCCTTACTGTTTACCTTTGATTATCCTTTTTTGATAAGCATCAAGATCAGTGTGATTTTGGTCTTACTAACCTTAATTGCCCTAAATTAAAAAAAAAAAAAAAAAATCGCAACTATTTTTGTAATTTTCACTTCCTCCCGCAATTTCTCCACAAGAAACAGCTAAAAACACCGCAACTTCCATCCAGGGATTTTAGGTCGCAACAGTCTCAAAAAACCTCGCGAAATCCTGGAGGGACTGATTTTCTACCTATTCCTTACTGCCACTGGGGGAAAAAAAAAATCCCTACCGACCCATGGCCTTAAAGGAGAATTCCGGTGTGATATTGACCTAAAGTGTATCAAAACATGATACCGAGTGTGAACGTATGTCTCATAGCCCATCTCGGCTTGTCCCCTGCACTCCAAAATCTGGCGCTAGTTAGCCGATGCTACCAACATCTTTTTCAATAGTGGTGCTTCGGCATCGGGCTAGCCATGCAAATAAATCACTGTTTTACACCCATTTACGAGGCTCAATGTATCTCCACACTTCATTGGTAGACTTCCGAGGGCCCTGACATTTAAAACGAGACATTGAGAACTTTGAAAAAGCACTGGTAGTTTACTTACAAGACGATTTATACAGACAGTATCTTCACGAAGTTTAGCGTTTGCAGCCATCTTGAATTTAGTCACGATAAGTCGAGCAACGAGTAAGAATGAACAGCTATGATAAGGGATCAGATTCCAAAAATAATTCAGTGGAAATGCATGGATTCCAGTTGCTGCTACTGGAAGAAACTGGAATCCATGCATTTCCACTGAATTATTTTTGGAATCTGATCCCTTATCATACCTGTTCATTCTTACTCGTTGCTCGACTTATCGTGACTAAATTCAAGATGGCTGCAAACGTTAAACTTCGTGAAGATACTGTCTGTATAAATCGTCTTGTAAGTAAACTACCAGTGCTTTTTCAAAGTTCTCAATGTCTCGTTTTAAATGTCAGGGCCCTAGGAAGTCTACCAATGAAGTGTGGAGATACATTGAGCCTCGTAAATGGGTGTAAAACAGTGATTTATTTGCATGGCTAGCCCGATGCCGAAGCACCACTACTGAAAAAGTTGTTGGTAGCATCGGCTAACTAGCGCCAGATTTTGGAGTGCAGGGGACAAGTCGAGATGGGCTATGAGACATACGTTCACACTCGGTATCATGTTTCAATACACTTTAGGTCAATATCACACCGGAATTCTCCTTTAACTGACAACCAACAGGAACCAAACCTTTTTTTTTTTTATGCCTCGGGTTGCTGCAGCCAACAGTTAGAGCTTCCAGTTAGAGCTTCCAGGCTCCGAGCTGCATGGCTGCTTCACCAATTTTTTATTTATTTTTTTCATACTGACAGTACTCTGTGACTTTGAGAAACATATATAATACCGGTATATAAAATATATATCTATATGAAAAATTGCCAGATTTTTCCTTTTAAGCTACATTTAAGTTACATTTTGTAAGTAGCTTGCCCATCACTGGTATTCAGATACTGTCCTGACTCTGTGGAGATGAAACAAACATAGTGGCTTGGACCAAGTCATAAACCATCTCAACCAATTAACACAGTGCTCTCGGAGCACAGAGGGGAGGGGTGTATTTTATTGGCCATTTGATTGGCCATTGAGCTCAAATGTCAACAACCTTTGGCAGAACTGAGACCCAATCACGGACTAGGCCTTTAACCGCTATGCCTTGGTCTGAGTTGTGAGTTTGTCTGACAGAGCGCCTTATTTCATCTAGTTTCTTTTAGCGTTGACATTGTATATGTCACAAATCCCAAACAAGAGGTCCCTCAGCTGTGTGGCACGGTGACTACAACTCAGTATTGACAATATAGATTCTGTTTTATTTGAGCTTTTGCTATGAGAATGTTTGCAGTGTGCTAAAATATCTTTCATTACCATATTGTTATGTAACACCATTTTCACACTTTAGCAATGTACTAAATAATGATGGCATATTAATCATTGATACTTAATGACTGAATATTATTAACAATTACAGTTTTCAAGCCAGAGAAATACAGTTAAAGTGCCACTAATAATACTGCATATACATTTGATGTAACAACAGCAAAGTGATTAAACTGCTGCTAAAACAAACTCAGATAATTAATGGCAAGCCTGGGAACAAAATGTCCATCACGGCATGGCTAGGCTCGTGCAGCCCGGAGCAAGGCCAACGGGACAGTTAGCCTCTGGTGTGAGTGAGGCCGAGTGCCGAGTGCGTGCGCTGCTTAGCAAGAGCTGCCAGCCAAATGCATCCAACCTGACCATGTTTGCATCGATCCTCTCCCTCTCTCCATCTGATAGCTGAGTTATATCCCAGCCCTGTGGCCCTGTGTATTAACAACAACAGCGCCCTGGCTTTTACAGGAGGAATGAGTGAGCTGAGGTGCGCGCACACACACACACATACACACACACACACACACACACACACACACACACTGATACATATACATACATGCAAAATCACATTCCATGTACATCTCACACGTCTTCCTCTTTTTCCCTCTCTCTCTCTCTTTCTCACACACACACTCTTGAACATCCACTTGCCATCCATAATGGCAACAGTTTTTTGCTCACTTTTCCTTCTCTCTCTCTCTCTCTCTCAGTGTACTCAGTGGTCCTCCTCTTTCTCAGCATAACTGTTCCACTCCAGCCCACACAGTTGAAGCCTATGGAACCTGCAGTGTGTTCTCTCCATCTTCCTCTCCATTCCCTTCTCATCCTGAGATGGATACAAGAGTGCAGCACTTTCACACTGGTGGTCTGATGCTGAACACACTCACACACACACACACACACACACTGATGCACACTCAAACACACACATACACTCACACACACACACACACTCTGATGCACACTCAAACACACACACACATACACACGAATACACACACACACACACACACACTGATGCACACTCAAACACACACATACACTCACCCACACACACACTCTGATGCACACTCAAACACACACACATGCACACGCATATACACACACACGCACACATACACACCCACACACACACATACTGTAGAAACACTCAGAGTAGTTATCAGGGCTTTTGATCAATACCCAGTCCTCGGTTACTCTATGCCCAAGTATCCACCCCCCACACTGCTGCCCTGTGATGGGCTGGTATCAGATGCACCGCTTCAGGTTGGGACCTCAGGGGGGTCAGCTTACGGGCTGAGGCAGGAGCTGCAGATTTGGGTGAAATGAAGCTGGAGTCTGTAGTCTGCACATGGGAGCCACTGTCACATCTCTCATTTGCCCTAACCCCTTCCCCACCTCACCCCAAACCCACATCCTGTTAGCCCCACTCAACCCACATTCTGCTACCCCAATATTCTGTTACCCCACGGAAAGGCCTCCTTTGCTGAGGTTTCTGTAGCGGTGCGTGTTTATTGGGCGTAAGGCCCACACCCAACCCCTCCTCCTTTATTCAGTCTTGGGATGGAGCTCCTTTAGCTTGTATCCCTTTTTACCCCTATAGATCCCACACTCTAGTATCTATCTATCTATCTATCTATCTATCTATCTATCTATCCATCTATCTATCTATCTATCTATCTATCTATCTATCTATCTATCTACCTTCATCTTAACCCCACACATGTGTTTACCCCTACACATCCAATACTGTTCTACCCCACACATGTGTTTACCCCTACACACCCAACACTGTTCTACCCCACACATGTGTTTACCCCTACACACCCAACACTGTTCTACCCCACACATGTGTTTACCCCTACACACCCAACACTGTTTACCCCACACATGTGTTTACCCCTACACACCCAACACTGTTCTACCCCTACACACCCACTACCCCCAGACAACCACTTCTCCCTCCCCTGGTCTTGTCATTCTAACAGAAGTCTACATTCACAGAATGCCTCTATTTTTATAGCGGTTCTTCTCACCACGTGCTCACGTGGGTGCGTGTGGAATTCTCAGTTCTCCTTCACCTCGTGCTTTCCTCTCTCCTCTGCAGCAGCATCACTTCATCGCCATGCAGCACCATGGAGACAGGATGTCTCTCAACAGGATGCCATCCTAAACACACACACACACACACACACACAGAGAGAGACACACAGACACACAAACACACACAGAGACACAGACACGCACGCACGCACGCACACACACACACACGCACACACACACACACACACACACACACACACACACACACACACACACACACACAGACTCACAAACACAA
>NC_055977.1:27481544-27494044 GCF_018492685.1 Alosa sapidissima
ACCATTCTGAGCGTAGACCTGACCACGCCGCTTCGCTCAGCGAACCACCTCTCCTCTCCTCTTCTCTCCTCACAGCAAGAGACTCATTCATACATTCCCTCTCCCTCTGCGTGTCTCTCTGTCTCTCTCTCTCCATCTCTCTCATTCTCTCTTTTTCCCTCTCCCGTCTTTCTCTCTCTCTCTCTCTCTCTCTCTCAGGCTGTTTTCCCCTTATGTTTTCTCTCTCTCTCTGTCTCTCTGTCTGTCTCTGTTTCTCTCTTTCTCTCTCTCTGTCACACACTCATTCACTCACACTCCGTCAATCCTCTGTGTGTGTGATAAGCGAGACTAACTGGACTGGCGAACGGGGGCTTTGGAAGAGTCTGCCGACTGCGGTCAGGTAACGGCTTTTGATTTTGATACGATTACCCAGCACTGGGGCTGCCTTGATTACAGGGATTGTGTCTGGAAGCAGCTGTCTCTGTGTGACATGATCAGAGGCTTGCCGTGCGCTAGAGCTGCTCTCTCGCAGGACCCAGTGAGGATGTAGGTAGCGAGAGACTCGGCTAAGAGGGAGAAGAGAGGAGAGGAGAGGAGAAGTGAGGAAGGGAGGGGAGAGGAGGGGGCAAGAGAGAGGAGGAGGAGAGGGAAGGCTCCCGGGATTGATGTCTGTGGCAAGGGTATCCTCTGACTGATTTAGTCAAGGTTGCACAGCGCGCAGCAGACGGACACGTAACACTGTTTCAAAATGCACAGGACCAGGAGTGCTCTGTGCGTGTGTGTGTGCGTGTGTGTGTGTGTGTGTGATGGCTGAGCGGGCTAGAGATGAATGAGCCGAGTGTTTTGCCGTGTCGTCCACGCTTGCCTCCACACTTGCCTCTCTCTCTCTCCCTCTCTCTCTCTCTCTCTCTCTCTCTCTCTCTCTCTCTCTCTCTCTCTCTCTCTCTCTATCACTATCTCTCTCTCTTTTCTGCCTCCTCTCTGCTGCTTCTTCTCTTACCCTCCCCTGTCCACACTCGTCCTGTCGTCCGCAGCCGCCTCTCCCTCTCTTGGATCACTCTTCTCCTTCGCTCTCATGTTCCTGCTCTCTGTGTCTGCCTCTCACTGTGCCTCTCCTCGCCCCCTCATCATAGGATGCCCTGTCGTCCTACAAACCTCAAGCCTCTCTCTTTCCCAGCCTCTTTCTGCCTCTCTTTCTATCCCTCTCCTCCCTCTCTATTTCCCACTCACCCCTCCCACTATCTCTGTCCACTCGCTATCTAAATTTCCAATATTTCTTTCTTTCTATCTGTCCTCAGTTCTCCCTATCTATCCATCTATCTATCTATCTATCTATCTATCTATCTATCTATATATATATATATATATATATATATATATATATATGTATGTATATATATATATTCTCTCTGTTTCTTCTCTTTCTCTCTCTCACTCTCTCCTGTTTCTTTTTCTCTTTTCTTCTCTTCTCTTCCCTTCTCTTCTCTATTGTCTATTCCTCTCCATGCTTCTCTGTGTGTCTCTGGGGTCCTCAGCAGTATACAGGAACAGGAACAGGAGCAAGCACAGGCACAGACTGGCTACAGGCTGGATGCAGGATGCAGGATGCTGCTTCTGGATGCTGCTGTACTCTCTCTGTCAATGTTCCCTGAGGGTGGTGGTGGGCAGTAGGGGTGGTGGTGGTGGGTGTTCTCTCCAGGTCTCCCCCAGGACGAGGTGCTCTGACGGGCAGACACTCCTGCTGGAACTGGGGCTCAGGGGAATGCCGCCGGAGCAACGGT
Organism: Alosa sapidissima; assembly: GCF_018492685.1. Taxonomy (NCBI): domain Eukaryota; kingdom Metazoa; phylum Chordata; class Actinopteri; order Clupeiformes; family Clupeidae; genus Alosa; species Alosa sapidissima. The sequence continues at coordinate 27,483,305 of NC_055977.1, forward strand.
GGGTCGGAACGGTGGACCGAGAGACATAGAGGTGATAAAAAGAGAGAGAAAGAGAACATGGGAAAGAGAGAGATGAAGAAAGAGGTTGCAGAGATTAAGAAGGACAGAGAGAGAGAGAGAAAGAAAGGAAGGAACGAAGGAAGGAAGAAGGAAAGAAAGAAAAGAATACGGACAGTACAAAAGAAAGAGTGTGAGAGAGTGTGAGGGGGAAGAAAGAAAGAAAGATTGGGAGAGAGACCGGGTGAGAAGAGGAGCGGAGCAGAGAGTGAGAGAATGGGGAGGGAAAAAGGGAAGCCAATGACAATAGAGAGATTGAAGGACAGAGACAGAGACCAATGAGAATCGGATGACTTCATGGCTGAGATGTGTGGCTTTGTGTGGATGCCGTGAAACTCGTACTCTATAGTATCTAGAGTCTCCGTTTGAGTGAGGTGCAGTTCTCACAGTTCTGTCGTTCATTACCACACATAGCTGGGGCTTAGGCTTGCCTGTCTTCTAGCTGTAATAAATTGTATCTTTTTGACATAACTGCTTGGGATTTTTTCCCCAAATTACATCGCCAAGGGCATTTGTTTCAGTGACTGGGATTAAATCATACTCCCTATTTTTAGAACATTGAGGAGACAGATAAATTCATGTTTACAGATGCTAATCCACACAAAGAACACATATGTCAGAATATTGCCGCCAGGTTAAAAAAAAAAAACAAAGGCATCCTATGCAATGCCATAGATAACAAAATATTAATTTTCAGCAGATCCACAGATATTATTGAGTGTGTCCAGATTTAATCTTCATTTATTTTTCACGTAATCTGCACCTTCTGATTGTCTGGTTGGCTTGATTACAGTAAAATACTCTATGGTATTTTTTTTTCCTGTCAAGAGTCACATGTGTGGAAGCTGGAATGATAGACTTTTAAGTATTGATTTTCTAGCATTCATCATTTTCTGTCCAGGAGGATAAGGTTGTGTGGGAGGGAGCACCTTGGCTTGTCAGGCTTCCTCTCTGTATCTCTCTCTCTTTTTTATTTATCTTTCTCTCACATTCTGTCTCTCCCATGCCTCTCTCTCTCTCTCCCTCTCTCCATAGCCAGGGAGGATGCTTGAAGATAAATTTAGCCCTCCAGCTCTCCTTCCATCTGCTACTGTATGGTTTTGGGCCGTTACCATAGGAACCACCGCTGGGCACCCATTAGTGTAAGAGAAGGAAATTGACGAGATTTTTAAAAAGGCATTCAAAACATTTTTTTTGTTGTTGCTGGCATGATGTGTCAGTGGGAAATAAAGTGCCATAACCCAGTTCTGTTTCTGCTCGCCTCTTCTCTCCCTTCTCGCTGGATTTTGGCCACAGATTTGTGCTTTGTTCAGGTTCAGGTTTGTTCAGAATACTGGCCACAATTGAGATGCTTGTTGTTTGTTAAATTAGTCTATTTTTATGTTTTCTCTGTCCAGTTTCTATTTCCTTATGAAACTGCTATTTTTTAAGACAGAGAACAATAGTTGCCTTTTAAACCTATGCAGTATTTTCCCAAAAAATCAAAATGCCATACTTGAATCTGACTTCCTCTCTGACTTTTGCGCAGTAGCACACATTTCACATTTTCATTTTTATTTCTTTTTCTTTTGGTGCCAAAAGCTCTGCCTTCATCTCGGCACCATCCGTCCACTCAGAATAAGAGTTGACCTTGTAAAGGAGAAACGCAAAGAACTTCTGTGGCTTCCCCAGCCGCTCTCCTGGATGGTGAGCAGAGCTTGGGTGGTGTTTTCACTTCCTGATCCAGCCCTCGTGCGAAGCGTGGATTCTAGAACCCGCTCCTGTCCTCGACTCTACCAGTCCCAGGCAGCTGTGCAAACAGCCCAGCCTCTCAAAGACATAAATCCCCGTCTAATGGCCGTAAATGCAAAGCAAATATAGACCTGTTGTATAGGTGGGCACAGAGAGCGTTCTGTCCTCCTGCTCTCACGTGGCTTCACGAGGTGCCGGGGAACCCAACCTCGCCTCCCGTCTAGCAGTCCAGCGGTGGCTTTGGAGCATGTGTCTGTGTGTGTGTGTGTGTGTGTGTGTGTGTGTGTGTTTCAGTGTGTGTCTGTAATCTAAACTCAGTGGCATTGCCACCGGTCAAAGTGTGTGTGTGTGTGTGTGTGTGTGTGTGTGTGTGTCTGTGTCTGAGTGTGTTTTATACATCTTCTCCTTACACCAGTCCAGGATCTCTCCTTTCGTACGTCTGAAAAAGAGATCCCGGTCCACCTACAGTACCTCCCTGACCTACATACTCTCCCCACCACTGCATTCCTCTATCGCAGACGGACACCGGCCAGAGTTGTTCAACCGCGGCCGGTGGCGGCAGAATAATCCCTCTCCTCACCTTTTTTTACACCAAAGGTTGTTTTTTTGGGGGCGATGAACATTGTACATTTCTTAACCCCCCACCCCCCCACCCCTCCTGTACACACACACACACACACACACACACACACACACACACACACATACACACATCCATACTGTATATGCAGACAACGTGGGTGAGGGTTGGAGTCTCTCTCGTCTCGTCTCATGTCAGCCCCACCAAAACCACTACCTTTACTTTAATCAAGCCTCTGGCAGCCACACAGAGGAAATCGGCTAGGCAGTCATTTGAAATGTAATACCATGACTGTGAAAGACATTTCTTTGCCTTCGCCGGCTTCCTATGCACCAGCTGTGTGCTTCCTCCTCCTTATTGTGCAAGTCGTGCTTCAGACACGTCCTGTTGGAAGCACAGGCAGACAGGCACGGAGAGTGTGGAGAAATCTGGGCATACGTACGTACGCCCACCGAGACCTCCGTGCCCCTCCCGCCCGTCCTCAGCAGAGCGTGGGCATCGATGCCAGCTGGTCCTGGAGCGCGAGGCCTGTGCTGTCCTGTTTGTGTGATGGACCACAGAGACGGAGAAAAATAGCTTGCCCATTTGTTTGGATTAAGCAGACCTGCTGTCATTGATGGTCTTGATATGAAATCAGACATATTTCGTTTTCTTTCATCATTTCAATGAACCCTGAATCAAACTGTTGTTTATTGAATACATTTAGAAATACTTAGGATCTACTTACATTCAGTGGGTTTATTACTGAGAAGGCATACGTTATAATCCATTCAATTTACCTTGGAGACTTAGCCACACAAAGCCATGTTCCTTGCCCTAGGCACCAACCTAGCAACTGAACTATCTTTATGTAGTATGTAGTAGGTATTATGTTTTTCTTTTTCTTTTCTTTTATGGTAATTATTTAATATTGTCTTCATTTCCTCTGTTCTCAGGCATTTAAGCACTCATTTCTGAGTGTTAATATTTGTCCATTGTGGCTGAGTAATATTTAGGGTTGTGTGGTGCTGCTTTCAAGTTATGTTTACTATTGTACAATACTGACATTTAAAATCAGCTTGCTTACAAAAAAGCTGCTTCAGAGCGTTTGTATTTATAGATGTAAATAAAGGTCCCACTGAAAGTAGGATTGGTTGAAATTGAAATTAAATACCTGTGGGATTGTAATTACATTTTAAATGTCAGTTCAATTAATTAGGATGATATATGCGTAATGGATATAACAGGTTTAATATTTAATCTTAATTGACTCTCTTAATTGTTGTTTCTTACCAAATTTGATACATCTCATCAAACTAAATCAATAAATCAAACGAAACTAAAATAAATTTGTTTTAGTCTTCAACTTTTTTCTGTAGGTCTAGTATGCATGCCTGACCTGGATGTCTGAAACTGATGGCTATTTTAAATACATTAGACCAGCGGTCAGGATAAAAGTAAAGCGTCACTTGTGTGGCTATACTGTCTGCCTAAATATTAGCCTACAGGGAACCCTGAGAAGGAGTTTGGCAGATTTAGATGTATGAAAGGGGCTGTGAAATGTTACTGAAGCGTACAGTCGGACAGTTTGGAAACCGGTGGTTCGCCCTATTAATTACGACCCCACAGGTTCAACTTAGCAGCCTGTAGGGTTTTTAAATTAACCTCACAGGAGTGGCGTTGTTTGGCCAGTGGCCTCTTTGATGGGCAGGCTGTGGTTTGAGTTTAAACGCAGATGTCAAATCATCCCATAAACTTGTAACCGTAAAGGTAAAGTCCACAAAATAAAGACGTGCTGTGTGTACATAGAGGGCTATACTCAGCTGAATTAAATATACCATTTACCAGTGTGCATGTGTGCCCTACCATGTTCAGAGGCTGCTGTGGACAACAAATAATGGTCATTAACTCTTTATCTGTTTTTGTCTTTCTTTAACAGAACTTCTGAGGTGGTCCCTGAAGCCTCTTTATCCTGAATACAGAAAATGAACACTGTCTTTTTCCAGAGATGATAAGACACATTTGTGATGTTTTGGATGTGATCTGTGGATATCTGACGGTATTTATTTTCTTTTGTGGAATGAAGACAATGACTAGAGAAGACCAGTGCAAAATGAACAGCTTGACGATTCTATTAGAGACTTTTTAAAGTCCATCTGTATGATAATATCCTGTCCGTGTGTGTGGTCTGGGAAAGCCACACGAACCTGAGGTCAGTAGTCGAGGCTGTAGCCCCGTTTTATGGAGGCCTTGCATAACCAGCTTAATGCTGGGGAGACGTCCGGAGGTGAAGATCAGCCTCAGAGTACATCTCCCTCAGTAGGCTGCTCCTCTCAGCCCTCAGCCTCCCAACAAAGCAAGCCAGCACAGGACGCAGACTCTGAGCCCCATCGCCATGGAGCCCCATCCAAACCCCCTAGACGTCAGCATCTGGAGAGGAAACGCCTGCGGCTCCAGAGGAGACAAGCTCAGGACGTGGGCTCTCTTAAGGGCGATAAGCTCGCAGGGACGGCGAACGACGCCGGGCCGTTACCAGGCAACGAGTGCGGGGGTTCCGTCCAGGTGTCAAAGGAAGACTCCACGGGTGCTCCTATTCCTTCTTCGAGCAGTTCGGCTCCATCTCTCGGTACGGAGGAGGCACAGGAAGGCATGCCAAAGCAGAAACGCGAGCGCAAACCGCAGAAGCCCGGGAAGTATGTGTGCAGCTACTGCGGTCGAGCTTGCGCCAAGCCTAGCGTGCTCCAGAAGCACATTCGCTCCCACACCGGGGAGAGACCTTACCCTTGTGCCCCTTGCGGCTTCTCGTTCAAGACCAAGAGCAACCTGTACAAGCACCGCAAATCACACACTCACAGGGTCAAAGCTGGGCTGGCTCCAGCAAGCAAAGACGAACCAGCCATAAGCGGCCAAGAAGAACCCTTGACTGATTCAGAGGATGAGTCTAACCAGCCGCCGTCAACCAGCTCAGCAAAGAAACAGGAAACGCTTGCACCGCAAGCATCGTACGGTGCTGAGTTACGTTCTACTGAGCAATCCCAGGGGCTTGGAGACTCCCATGCTGTTAAAAAGAGACTTGCGATGAGACTGAGCAAAACCAAGCAAGCTCCACCAACGGGCTCATCAGATGACGTTTCCTCTTCGCTGGTTTTGGGAAGTCGTGGTAGCACTGAGTCGGGCTACTTCTCTCGTTCAGAGAGCACAGAGCAGTCTCAAGACAGCCCTCCAAACTCCAGCGCTAAAAGCTACGCTGAAATCATCCTTGGCAAGTACGGGCGCCTTGGACATCTGCAGAGGGCTTCCCGTAACCAGCAGCAACAGTCTGGCGGACAAGACGGCAAGGGCATCCCTTTCACGCTTCCCAAAAAGCAGGTCATTGACCATATCACAAAGCTCATCACCATCAACGAGGCTGTGGTAGACACCAGTAAGATTGACAGTGTCAAGCCTAGACGCTTCTCCCTGTCTAGGCGAAGCAGTACAGAGTCAGCCAAGGCCTCTGCTCTTAAAGAACCCCTTGTGCAGTGCCCTAAAGTGACTGAGGCTTGTTCCAAGGCCAGTGGGTCTATTACTCTTGGTGTTCCGTGTCAGAAATTCCAGCAACAGAGCCTAAATATAGAACAGTCCTCCAGCCAAGCCTCTGCAGCACCACTTTTGAGGAGTCTTTCAGTCCCCTCTGCCTCTCCTGCTAGCACAAGCGATGCTCCCCGGCACCTGAGGCTCAGCCAATCATTTGACGAGCAGCCGCCTACCCAGACGAATCGGCGCCATGCCTTGCTTCGCCGCCAACCAGCGATTGAGCTGCCCATTGGCTGTGATTTTACCCCTGAAAAGTCAGCCATGACATCCTCTGTGCCATACCACCAAGACGTGCTTAGCTTGCCTCATCAAAAACCAAGGCCCCTTCAACCGTACGAGTGTGAAGAGTGTGGCACTGGCTGCAAAGATTGGGAGAGTTACAAGACGCACAGACGGCAAACGTGCAACATGCACCAACAGCAGAAAATGGAGGCAGTTTCTGAACAGGTGGAGAATCCTACAAGGATGCACTTCATGAGCAGGCCAGGGGCTTTAGTAATGAGAAAGAGAAGAAAAGAGGACAGTCTCGAACTTGATGATCCCTGTTCCTCAATGGCCTCGTCCTCTGCATCTGGGACAAGCCCTGGAATTGAAGGAGACCTGACCAACAAGGCTTATGAAGGACCTAATGTAGGAAACATTGGATTAATGCTGGAGAAAGACCCTGAGAGACCTTTGAAGGGGATATCAGTGATCCAACATACAAGTTCATTTGAGAAGCAAGAGGGTAATCTGTTTGTGAAAAGTAAAGTAAAAGATGAATTAGATAAATGTGCCTCCTTTGAGATGCACTATTCACCATTAACTCAGTCATCAGAGCAGCAGTCATCAAAACCAAGCTCTCGGAAGTTAATGCGCCAGCATAATGTCCTAGTGCCAGAGATCCTAGTCACAGAGGATACAAACGCCACGCCAATGTCCCTGTCTGCGACTGTTTCCATAGCCAAAGAGGCTGAGAGGACAGACGAGTTCCAGTGGCCCCAAAGAAGCTCAACACTGGCCCAGCTTCCCATTGAGAAGCTGCCCCCGAAAAAGAAGCGTCTTCGGTTGGCAGAAGCTGCCCAGTCCTCTGGGGAGTCCAGCTTTGAATCTCTGTCCCTGCCTCCTCGCAGTCCAGGTCAAGACAGCAACATGTCACACTTGTCTAGCTGTTCTGTATCATTTGAGGACTCGGGAAAACTGACTAACGTGGAGATGACTTCTGGTCGGAGATCCAGGGCAACTCACACATTAGCCGTTCCTGCTAGTTCTCACCACCACCCCCACAGGGAGATGAGGCGCTCGGCTTCGGAGCAAGCACCACATGTTCCGCAGCAGTGCACCCCGATTTCGGAAGTCCGTAGCAAGTCCTTTGACTACAGTTCCCTGTCTCCTGATCGCACTCCAGCTGGCTGGAAGGAAAGGCGCAAATGCCTCCTCTTGAAGCACACTACAGTGCGGGATCCAGACGACGAGGAACCACCCAGCCAGCAAACATCAAGTGTTAGCATGCCAAGTGTTAGCATGTTAGCAAGTTTTTGCACGGCTAGTGTTCCATCCAGCTCCCGCATGAAGTTAAGTCCGGGACCTTCTGAGCCCCCGTGCACCCCCACATCCTATAACACATCTCCTGTTCACACTCATTGCCAAGAATCACCAGCGCTATGGCAACAAGATCCACCTCACCAGCTACGCAACTCGCCAGAGGTGGCACTAAATCAGTGCTCATCAGATCACAAAGTGCAGCAAGCAGCACCTGTTGTTTACATGGGACTAGAAGGCATTCAGCTTGGCTCTGCCCATGTCACCCAGGGCCCCTCTGGTGCAGCACGAGCCCACTACTCTCCTGGGTCCTCACGTCTCAAGCTGGAGATACCCACCAGGGACCCAGTTGAGGAGTCGGAGCCGAGAGTAGCAATCTCGTCCCAGGTGCCTGCCCGCCCATTCCAACACCAGCGTGTTTACTTCACCATCACCCCCGATGCTGAGCCACTGAGACCTGCGGAGATGCAGACGGTGGCAGTTCGAGTCCAGGGGGACATCCCAGCCCACGCCAGTGCCATTTACACCACGCACTCTCATCATGCAGTTACTAAACCTCAGGAGCTTAGTTCAAGTGCAAACCGAAATGTGACCTTAGATGTGACGACTGTCCCATCAGTGAGTTTAGACCACAGTAGCCCACTGACCGTGACCCCTGATACCAAGTTGCAGGGATGTAGGTCAGTAGGTTCCGGAGGAAACAAACGGATGCTGTCTCCGTCAAATAGCCTAGAGCTCGGGCCCGAAATGCGACAGCAGCAGAAACGAGTGAAAGAGGAAGACAAGAAGGAAGAAGAAGAAGAACAGGACAACACCAAAGAGGGTGGCGATGGGCAACTTTCAAACCGGGTTAAAGCCGAGCAAGCAATAGCAGAGTCAGCCGGCAGTCACAGAAGCACCCAGAGCCTTTCCTCTCCCAGCGCCACCACCAACAGCAACAACAACAACAACAAAGAGAAGCCTATGCCTACATTTCACGCGGAGCCGGAGTACAGCTGGTGCTATCTCAACTACGCCAAGCCGAGCCCGTCCCCTCAGAACGACCACCAGGCCTCGGTGTACTCCTCCTGGTCCACCAGTGCCTACAACCCCAACCCTCCAGGGCTCAGCAGCAAGGAGGTCCTAGCGCAGCTCCACTGCAAGCAGGGGCACTCCTCCTCCGTCACCTACACCATGGCCCCCATGTCGCCCCCAGCGGAGGAGAAGGAGAAGGGGAAGAAGAAGGACAAGGAAGGACCGGTGGCAGACCCTGGGAAGCCAAGCGTGTCTGAGGTACATGAGTCTGGATCTCAGTTAATCTAGGAGCAGATTATTAGGGCTATTAGGTTCAGGTCAGGATTATAAAGCTCAGGTGGTGATCAAAATAATGATGTTGTGGTTAGGATTGCTGACGTTGTGATTAGGATAACTGTGGTTAGTTCCTTTTTAGCTATTTTTTTGTGGTTCTTCTTAGGAAGATTTCAATTTGAGTAGGCTACTCAGTACTCAGTTACCAATAAACTTAATTTATGTTATTAAAACATCTTTAACAATGTTTTATGTATAGTTCCTCACATGTATACACAGTATAGCATCATATTCATATTTTTAGAATTAACCGATTTTTGTCAAGGCAAGCCCAAACAAAATCTTTCAGTTTGCTAAATCAGTTATGTGAGTTCTGTTTACTGCATTGTATTTCGTCTCATTCTTTTGTTTGATTGTGTGCTGCTGTCTTGGTGATGAAGACAATGAGATGCTGTCCGAAATGTTGAATGAGAATTCACCATCTCTGTGTCCCTGGGTTTGCTGGGGGCAGGGTTGGTGAATTTGCCCCGTGTCTCTTTTTGAGAACAGGTCCACGCCACTCAGCACAAATGTCCCACTGAGGAAAGGGCAGTCTGGTCAACAGAGGACGTGAAGAAAGAGGAGGGTGAAGAGGAGGAGGAGGAGGAGAGGAAAAGGGAGAGAACAGTAGCCTCTAAACACACTGAGCCTCCTCGTGTTTGGATTTGTGAAGGAGGGTGAGTAGTCCATTTTCACTACAACAGTACAGCCATATACTGTAGGTGAATATACTATTAGTATTCCATAGTGTCGTATGTAAGGGATAATGTATGGAAGGCCCGACACACCAGCGGAGGGGTCTTGTTTCGCCTTGAAGGGACTGTGTTTTCCAATAATGACCGGTTTTCCATAGATTATCCCGCTTATTATAAGGCTACTTGCCAAAACAAAAAAATAAACTCCACATGATATGTCTCTTTACATTTATTTGTTACCGTATCGTCGTGATTTTGCTGAGAAACCAATAGTTTGCAACACACGCTGAACTTAAATCAGACATTCTTTAGAACACTGCTGATCAACCGTCTGCTTTCAGCTTTCACTTTTGAATGAAGTTCCATTGCAAGAAGTGACCAGTCTACTTGCAAAGTGATATAAAAGACATAAATCAGAAGCACAAAAGCCGTTGACAGCGGTAATTACATGAATATATTTTACCGTAGAACATTGGGAAATCCCATTAATCAAGTCAATGGAGCGTTCTACTAGCATTGTGAAGAGCCGTATAATAAAGTTGTATAGCCTAGTACATTGACAATGGCCCCTAAAAACAATGCATGATGGGAAAAAAAGCACAACACTGTACATTACACCAATAAACAGCATAATGATGATAGCATGCTAAAAAATGTACAGTAATACACTTATTAGTTATATACTGTTCATTATACTATGCTATTGGAATTGCACCAACTCTGTGGTAAAAACGTATGATCATACACACTCGAGCATTGCACATAATGTAGTATAATGTGGTTAGGATGATGTAGTGTTATTGTAATAGCATTACTGTATATGAACATAAATACTGAATTAATACAGTAATATAGTTCATGATACTGTATATGAGATTAGCCTGATAACATAGCTCATGCTGTACTCCAGGTTTATACGTACATGTGCCTGGCAGGCTGGGAGACGCGGAGCCTCATGTGACAGAGCCTGTACTGTGCTCCCTCCTGTGTGTGCTTGCTTTCTGTCACTGGTGTGTCAGGCACTGGGAAGTGTTGTTCTTGCCCCGGCTGCAGGGGCTTAGGGCTGCCTGTCAGGGCCAACATAGGCCATCTGTTGGGGCGAGCCGAGCCAGGAAACTACCTAGCTTGGCGTGGACTTCCTCTCTCCACTCTACTCCACGCCTCTCCTCTCCTCTCCTCTCCTCTCCTCTCCTCTCATCGCCCGCACCCTGCAGGCCCTAGCTTATGCCAAACACCATCAATGATCTTGGCCATTCAACTGCAATAGCAAGACTC
>NC_055977.1:27496544-27514044 GCF_018492685.1 Alosa sapidissima
AGTGGGACCAATCTACTGTGATCATGTGATCATAGGTTCTATTAGACAAACCTTAGATATTATTTTCAGAAATGTCTACAACTATAAAACAAAGCTGTAAAAACAAAGAAAACTTGGGAGAGTTTTGTATGACAAATCATTTTATAGGTTTTAGGGGAGACATAGGAAAAATATGTTGGTAAATATATATGAATATTTTAACCTTTGACCTCCGTGTCTCCTGTCTCCACATGCATATGTTGAATGAGGAGTATGTTTATGTGATTGTGCGTGGGAGAAGCGGATACATGTGTGAGGTTGATATTTTAACCTTTGACCTCTGTGTCTCCTGTCTCCACAGGTATAGGTCGAATGAGGAGTATGTGTATGTGCGCGGGCGTGGGAGGGGCAGGTACGTGTGTGAGGAGTGTGGCATTCGCTGTAAGAAGCCCAGCACGCTTCGCAAACACATCCGACTGCACACCGACCAGCGGCCCTTCATCTGCCAGCATTGCAACTTTGCTTTCAAAACCAAAGGCAAGTACCAGCAGACAGCAGACCGATGGAGAAGTGCTCCCAGAGTGCAGTGTGTCCATTCGTCTGTCTTATGCTGGTCAGACTGGAGATGAGTGGGATGGAGTTGAATGATAGCTGTCTGGTGAAAATGTTGTCTCGTCAAGCTGCTGTACACGTTATATGTTATATATACGTTATATATGTGTTATATGCTATTTCCTGAACATGATGTCCGCCTGTAACCATCAGACGTTTTTTTTGTTCCAGTGTTCCAAGGTCTCAACTCTAAATGGTAACCAGTTTGAATGTTAAACAAGAATGGTTAATAATGTTCTATTAAAAATTACATTGCTTAAAGCTTAAATTAAAGCACTTCAGATATCGAAAGATAACAGATAACAAAAAATACTGTGCTTGAATTCAGGCGTGGGGTCAGATTCGAGGCAAGTAATCCTATATAATATTGTCGTAAACGTGCTAATTATCAACCATTTGGTTCAAAAATTATAAAACAACAATGTTTTTTAATACTTTAAAATAACATTTGATAAATGAACCTTACATTTTTCAGTAGCAATAGGTGTGTAGATTTGAACAAAATCTAGTTTGGTTCTTACCGGGGCTTGTACTGCCTGTAATATCAGATTTTGTTTACCACACTCAGAGTTTAGTGCTGGGCTGGTGGGTGCCTATTCCCAACCTTTCTCACGGCACATCAACGGTTAGCCCGAGAATTCTCATCGCAATTCAAAATTCCACTGGAGCTCCAAGCGGATTTGTACACGCAGCCATACAACACTGTTTACATCTCTTTGAGTCACGGTAAAATGTAAGTTTTGGTACATAGCTAATTTAGATACACTTATGGTGTGGGTGCTTGCGTTTCTTTAGGAATCCGCCGTCTTGGTTTGTATAGAAATTAATATTAAGTGACACATACACGTAAGAGGTTGGACATACGGGACAGTTGGTAATATGTGACGTTCTGATAGATCTATAAAAACCATGACAGGCCTATGTTCCTAGTGTCTCTGGTAGCCTATGTTATTTCACACAATGTTTCAATAATTTAGGCTACATACTTTGAAAAGGCAATTATAAAGTGTTGGATATGAAAACTAGTAGTTCTAGCCTATTATACAGGGGAGACACTGATTCATAAAATCTGACTAAATTCATCCTCTATAGGGTCTGCGTGTGGGCAGGCGACTTTCCGAGCTTATGGACTTTTCAGTCATTTTCAAACAAAGGTTAATTGGAATGATACATACCGTTATTAACCGTTATCTAAAACTGAAAATAACGTTTTCCCTTTGGAACAAGTGAAAGCTTTTGTTCCCGTTTTTGGTTACGCTCATCCAAAATTTGTGTTCGTTTTCATTTTCGTTCTTTGAACCGTTTCTAATCCCTGATTATATGTATGTGTGTTGGTTTTTGTTTGTATTTGACTTATATTTGTGCATGTGTGATGTGTGTTCGTCTCCTGTGTGTTGTTTGTGTGTGTGTGTGTGTGTGTGTGTGTATGTGTGTGTGTGTTTCTGTGTCTGTGTGTCTGTGTGTGTGTGTCCTTGGGGGTCCAGGGAACCTCACCAAACACATGAAGTCAAAGGCCCATGGGAAGAAGTGCCATGAAGAAAGTGTGCCCAATACATCTGATGAGCTGGAGACAGGGGAAGAAGGTTGGACTGCCCCCTGTGTTGCTGTTTGTAGTCATGAATCCATGTTCATCTGTGTGTTTCTGTGTGTCTCTGTGTTTAGTGTTGTGTGTAGCATAGAATGATTTCCTCCAGTCATGAATGTGTGCGTGTGTGTGTGTGTGTGTGTGTAGGTATGTGTGTATTTGAACAACACATTACTTCAGAGGACTTTGAAAAACGATAAGACTTTTCGTCTTAGCCCTTTGATATCACAGAAGCTCTGTCTCTCTCTCTCTCTCTCTCTCCATCTCTCCCTTTCTCTCCCCCACCCCTGAAATGGACCTACTCAAGACGGTGTGTGGTTTTATATGCCTGTGAACAGTTAAAGTCAATTCACTGCTTTAGAGAAGGCCTGGGAGTATGAAGTTGGCCATCATAAGACTGACATAACTGTTTCATAAACATGTAGCAACAGTTGGCATATTCTGTTAGGATCGGTCATGGCCATTAACATGTCATGTCACCATCAGTGTTTATTGTTATGACAATCAGTGTGGGAGCTTTTTACGATAATTACAGCACATGTCATGGCATGTTTATCTCACAGAAAAAGATTTCGTAAAACATGAGATATATTTATTATATGGTAGGCTAATGTTAATCCTTAGATTATTAGATTACTTACTATGTTAAGTGACCTTGGGTTTGAGAAAGGCGCTATATAAAATAAACATATTATTATTATTATTATTATTATTATTAGATGGAGGTTGTCTAGAAGCTCTCACAGGTGACATAATAAGTGGACTTGTTGTGCTACTGTTTCTTCTGTGATAGTTTGTTATATAAATTGAGGATATTAGGAGGATAATTACAGATATACTTTAGGGCTCTGTAATTACTGACTTTGCCCTCGAGTGTACTCAGGCAAACAAGCACATATCCTGGGAAAACATTTAATTAGATTTGTGATTCATTTTGAGCCAAAACCTGAGATTTGAATGTGATGAAATTTCCTTCTCAGGCCCAGACTTTGAGGGGTTGCTGGGCTATTTGTTGTCAAATATTTGCTGGGAATCAAGTGTCGAAATGGGGCATAAAGCAGCTCTCAGTGTGGCTTAGCCCCTGTAGTAACCCTCTTTCGCCTGCAGGTGGCAGTGATGGTTGCCCAGTCAGGACAGAGGCACTTGAGGAACACCAGTTCTCTGATGCTGAGGACACGGAGGGAGAAGATGAGGATGAGGAAGATGATGACAATGATGATGATGATGATGATGATGGAACCGATGAAGACTACGAAGATGCAGAGGACCAGCCAAAAAAGGGTCCCCCAGATGTACATCATGGAGAACTCATCACTGCCCACTTGGCATCATCAGCATCATCACCCACCCGGGCTGGAGATGCCACCCAGACGGACGCTGGTCCCTCAGAACCCCCGCGGGAGCGGCATCCTTTACCCAGCATGCACTCCTCCCTGACGGGCGCGGTGACGGTCACGGTCCCGCGGCCACACCCGGAGCCCCACGGTGGCAGCTGCTCGTCCCCCATCCTCAGCCTCTCCCCGGGCCGCTGCGTGTCCCCAGCCCTGCCCCAGTCGCTCTGCCCGTCCTCCTGCTGCTCCCCCAGCCCCTCTCCCTATCCACAGCTCTCCCCCTATCAGCGGCGCCTCTCGCCCTCTCCATCGGGCCAGGTGTCTCCAGGCAGGTGTCCACCGTCGCCCTCTGGATGCCAGCGGTCCCCTAGCAGGGACTCGGCAGCTCTCGTTCCCCAGTCGGCCTGCAGCTCCGCTGGGTGTCCAGGCTCCGGTCCCACCTCCCCCACCTCCATCTCTGGGTCCTTCTCTCCACACAGGACACCCAAGCCAAGATACCAAGCAGCCCCTGGCGGGATGAGCTGTATGGCCGTGCAGGTGAGTCTGTCCATACACACAAAGACACACACACACTCACACACACACACACACACACACACACACACACACACACACACACACACACACACTCACAAACACACTCATACACACACATATACTGTCTGTATATATGCAATCAGACATGCCACTGTACCACAAACAAACAAACACAAATAAAAGCTGTCTTTTTTATAACTTCTGTAGATTTGGGTTTTCTGATATTACGAGTTTCCTTGATATAGCACACTATTTAACACGATTTGACTTCATGCCTATGTATATATATATATACTGAATATGCATGTGTTTTGTGTGTGTGTGTGTGTGTGTGTGGTTCACCATTCTGCCTCATGTCATCCTGCGTGTGTTCGTTATCCAGTGGGCTACAGTGGGATAATTGCCCCCTCCCGCCTCCTCTCTCGTTGCTTTTGTCACATTCGGTTCCGTCGCTGCCAAAAACAGCAGCGCGCCTCCCTCCATTTTCCTTTTTACCCCCCTCTCCTTCTTCTTCTTCTTGACACGCACAAAGCAATTTCTGTCAAAGGTAAACAGCCAAATCCATCTTAACCAAATAGTCCAAAGCAAACAGAGCGACTGCAGATAGCCGAGTACACACACGCAAACTGTTAAATAAAGCTAAACCTTTATAGGCAAGAGGAAGGAAGCCCATCTATGCTAACACACGGCTAATGCCAAACCAACAGATAGTAAAGCCTTAAAAATAATGCTGGGCTCTAAATGCAGGCGCAGTCTATTTGCCTTTGGGTGGAGTAGTAAAAATGTTAGTGGCCTGAGCCTATCATTAGCCGCACGCATGCGTTATTGGAGTATCACTAATGTTTGTGTCGTTTGGGTGTTGTTTACAAATATGACAGCTGAGGGAGGGAGGAGCAGCTTTGTCATTAGCAGCGGTCAGAAATCCCACAGGATTATTTTAACCTTTCGCGTCGCACAACCTTTTTTTTTCTTCAAAATCATTTTTATTCACTTGTCTACCTTGGGAAGATTATTTACGCTCCCACTCTCTCTCTCTCTCTCTCTCTCTCTCTCTCTCTCTCTCTCTCTCTCTCTCTCTCTCTCCCTCTCTCCCCCTCTCTCTCTCTCTCTCTCTCTCCCCCTCCCCCCCTCTCTCTCAGAGGCGGACATCTCGGGTCCAGAGAGTAAAAGTCCTGCCATATATTCTTTTTACCTATGCACTTAACACAGGTGATATCACTAATTATCTGATCTACCTGGCTGCTAATTAGGATGAGCTGGTTTACTAAATGGTTCGATCAAATACTTGGCAGGACTTTTCATTTCTGAACCCGAGATGTCCTCCTCTGCTCTCTCCCTGTCTCTCCCACTCTCTCTCTGTGTCTCTTTACCTGTCCTCTCATTTCTTCCTTTCTCCTCCTCTCATATCTTCTGTGTCTCTCACTCTTACTCTGTTTCTTTCTCGCTATCACTTTAAGTCACTTTTTAAGTGCACACAATCAAACAAATGTATTTTCAAATGTCTCTTTTGTCTTCTCTCTCTTTCCTACAGGAGAGGTGTTGTCCCCAGGAGGAAGTGATGCACCTGCCACCATCCCAACTCTCTGTCCTCCGCAACCAGCACCGCCACCACCACCACCACCACCACCACCACCACCACCACCCAGCCCGGACAGCCACCACCATCTCGGCTGCTGCTCTGCCCAGCGAGGGCTGCTGCCTCCTCAGCCACCTGCCCCTCCACTCCCAGCCTCCGGCCCGGAGCCCCAGCCTGCTCATCCCCATCGGCGGGATCCACATGGTGCAGGCCAGGGGCAGCTACCAGCGCCCAGGCCCAGCCGTGAGCCCCGCTCTGGGCCGCGCGGGAGCCGAGGAGCCCCCATCACGCTGGAGCCCCAGAACGACGATGGCACCAGCGGCAGCAGTGGGGCGGCCGGCTCCGAGAGGCGCTGGACCCAGACACGGCCAGCTGTGCAGCTCAGCCAATCACAGGAGCCCAGAGGCTGAGGAACCCACCGCCGGCCAATCAGAACTGCCGTTGTTGAACAGGGAAGGAAGGCCTGACGTGTGTGTGAAGAGTCGGGAGGACACAACGCTCCAGGGAGAGGAGAGCTCGACGCAAACGCCCAGTTGTGTGTCTAGGCCTCAGCACACACACTCACACACACACACACACACAAACACACAAACACACGCTGTCCCAGACAAGCACCTTAACTGCACATATTAACACAGAGATAGGGATTAAGGATGGCAATCCACAGACTAAAGAAACTAAAAAATCAAATCAACCTGTAAACACTGCTTCTCTGCCCTAGAGAATGTACTAAGACTTCTGCAGAGGCCGAGGACAAGTGCAAATGGAAGGACCTTATTCCAGTTCCCCGCTCCTACAGCAGCACTTACAGCAGCTTGTCTCTCTATGTGTGTTATATACCTGCTGTACATACATCTATACGTTATATGAATATACTTCTATGTTTTTATATGGATTTTATATGGTATACTACATGTACATGCATAATGTAATTGCTGCACATGTGTTTGTACCTCTTTGCTATTTCTCACTTTCAGTCGCTGGAACAATATAAATATAAATATATATATATACATATATATATATATATATATATATATATATATATATATATATATATATATATATATATATATATGCTTAAAGTATACAGGGTTTAGTCAGGCCGATTTTTGATATTCACCTGAGTTCCTGCTAATTGATATAATGTGACCAAACACAGACTAGTTTGAAATGAAGTCTGCTTTGGTAATGGGTGCTTTCATCGCCTGTTCCAACTGTATGGTTGGCTAGGGTTGAAATACAGTCTTGCAAATTAATATGGATTGTAAAGGGACAGATGAGATATATTTAAAGAGATTTGTGGAGATTGCTGAGTAAAAGGTACAGACACGCTCTAAGTAATAATTTTATATTCCTTTATACCTACATACAGAGGTTACTGTGGATGTTTAATGGTCGTTTACTCGAATGTGTTTCTGGTGGTACTCTGTGCGTGATGTCACATTTTATTCAATTAAACTATGCCAGTGCTCAGTGTTTTTTTTGTGTTTTGTTTGTTTGTGTTTCTCTCTAAGCTCTCGACATCCTCTGTCAAGCCATGTGGAGATTATGTGTCTCGTTAATATCGTGTTTATGTACCTGAGCGGTAGTCACCGAGCGGCGTCTCTCTGTGTCAGTACATTTACTCTAATTGAGCTGATATGAGAGGCTAATGCAATCTCATATCCACTCCTTTTTTAGAGGCACAGCTGGCTTTGTGCTTCCTAAATGGGCTCAACAGCACCCCTCTGTGGTGAAAGATATACATGGACTATGTTTTCTTCGTTTCTTTGTTTTTTTTATGTTCATCACTGGTAGTTTCACTAAAACTATCATTTTGGTATTGGGTATAATGTCTCCTTAACTATCTTTTACATTTTTGGTTTTATTTCCTTTATGGTATCACCTATGTAGATAGATAGATAGATAGATAGATAGATAGATAGATACTTTATTGATCCCCAGGGGAAATTCAAGGTCTCAGTAGCATACAGGCAACACACACACATTCACTAACAGCAGAACAAGTAATTAAAAAGTATATAATATAAAAACACAACTAAGCAATAAGGACAGTAGAAGATAAAGAATATACTAAATATACTAAAATACAAATTATACTAACTAACACTTAATCTAAATCAATTCTAAAAACAGCATCCACATAGTGGTGATTAATCAATCAGAGGCGCTTGCAATGACTGAGGCATGGACTGAGCCTGTGATTCTCTGTGCATAGTAAGGTAAGATAAGGTGCTCTGTGTGAGTAAGTGTCATGGTGATAGTGCAATGGTGATAGTGGTCATGGTGATGGCAAATATGTAAGTCCAACAGTGCAACAGTGCAAGAATAAGTCTATATATCTATATATATATAACTATTTTAAGAAAAGGTATAAGTGTGGCCACAGTTCGGCTGTGGCATGGAGGGAGGGGTTATGCATATGTGCTAGTGTGCTAATATAGCACGCAAACAGTGAGGCAGAAAGACAGTAGTAAAAAGTGGCTAGTTGACAGACAGTATACAAACATGGAGGGGGTGAAGAGGCAGACAGACTATGCAGAGAAGTCTATCTCTCCTCTTCCCTTAAGTGAAGCATTGAAAAGTTCAATGGCCCTGGGGACAAATGACTTCCTCAGTCTGTCTGTTGTGCAAGGCAGTGAGCGAAGTCTCCAGCTGATCAGGCTCTTCTGCGTAACAATAGTGCTGTGGAGTGGGTGACACTCATTGTCCAAGATGTTGATCAGTTTGTTCAGGGTCCTTTTGTCAGATATTGAAGTGATGCACTCCAGTTCAGTTCCCACTACAGAGCCAGCTTTCCTTACCAGCCTGTCAATTCGCCCCGCATCCTTCTTCTTTGTGCTTCCTCCCCAGCATACCACTGCATAGAAGAGGACGCTGGCAACAACATACTGGTAGAACATCCTGAGGAGCTTGCTGCACACATTGAAGGACCGCAGCCTCCTCAGGAAGTACAGCCTGCTCTGCCCTTTCTTGTAGAGTGCATCAGTGTTGGCTGACCAGTCCAGTTTATTGTCCAGGTGGAGACCCAGATACTTGGTAGGTGCTTACCAACTCCACATTGACCCCATCAATGGGGCTGGTAGCAGAGTGGGCTTAGACCTGCAGAAATCCACCACCATCTCCTTGGTCTTTGAAGTGTTGAGTTGAAGATGATTGAGTTTGCACCATTGCACAAAGTCCTCCACCAGGCTCCTGTACTCCTCCTCCTGCCCGTTCCTGATACACCCCACAATTGCAGTATCATCGGAAAACTTCTGCATGTGGCATGACTCGGTGTTGTAGCAGAAGTCAGATGTGTACAGGGTGAACAGGACTGGAGAGAGCACAGTTCCCTGTGGCGCTCTGGTGCTGCTGATCACAGTGTCAGAGAGGCAGTTCTTCAGACGAACTGTGGTCGCTCGGTCAGGTAATCTGTAATCCAGGTTACCAGGTGAGCGTCCACACCCATCTGCAAGAGCTTGTCTCCCAGTCTGAGGGGTTGGATGGTGTTAAAAGCACTTTTCCCCTTGTCTAGGTGAGAATGTGTCCTGTGTAGAAGATAAGTGATGGCATCGTCCACGCCCACTTTCTCCTGGTATGCAAACTGTAACGGGTCTAGTGCATGGCGTACCTGGGGTCTGAGCATACCTAAGACCAGCCGCTCCATTGTTTTCATCACATGTGATGTTAGAGTGACAGGTCTGTAGTCATTAAGCTCACTAGGGTGTGGCTTCTTAGGGACAGGGGTGAGACATGATGTGTGCCACAGTGTTGGAACTTGTCGTAGGCTCAAAATAGAAGATGTGCTTCAGTGGCTCCCCCAGTTCAGCAGCACAGGCCTTGAGTAGCCTTGGACACAGTCTGTCAGGCCCCGCTGCTTTATTGACAGACATCCCAAGTCTCCCGGAAGTTCCGAGAGTCTCCCGCATATTAACAGCGGCTCCCTGACGCCCACAAATTAGATAAAATCTCCCGGAATCTAGAGCGAGCAATCAAGAGCGCGCACGCGAGACCTAGACTTCAAATCGCGAGTGCATCTGAGTGTAGCGCGCACACGACAGGGGAGAGAGACAGGGGTGGTGCGTGTGTGCCTGAGCGCATCCAAGACAGAGAGCATCCTGAATGGCCTGTTTTGCTAAATCAACCAATCAGTTTTTAGTGGGCTTTTTATCTCTTTTCTCCTGAACTTAATCAGTTCAGTGTATCTAGGAACAGGAGCGTCATGGAGTCAGTGCCCCCCAAAAAAGGAAAATGTAAGACCCATTTCAAAGTGTACCCTTGTCTCATAAGAGTAAAAAATAATGATAGACCTAGTCTTGCACGCTGCACTGTTTGTAACAGTGACTTTAGCGTTGCCCATGGCAGGTTAAATGATTGCAAAAGACATGTTGAGGTGAGTTTAACTAGTGCCAATTTATGTGCATATTATTCTATATTCAGGCCTATACATGGCTAATTGCCAAGGCTACATGAAAGACCAAAAAAAAAAAGACCAAACTACCACATTTGAACTACATATTTTATTATATTACAATTTCTATCTTCCTTATTTGGTGTACTGACTAGACATTATTGAACAAACATATTAATCTGTATTTCAGTATCTAAATAGGCTAAAGTCTTTTTTTTTGGGGGGGGGGGGGGGGGGGGGGGCTTCGTGATAGCTCCCTGAAATGACTTTTTGCAGGTTGATGCGCAGTGTCTTTAGTTGGGCTCTCACTTGATCTGTTGTGATGATGGGGGGTGTAAGGGGTGGGGGGGGTTGCATCTGGGATCTGTGTGTCTGATGGCTGTTGACTGAGGTCGTTGTCACCTCGTTGTTTGTGATCGCCATGTGGGGGAGGGGTGCAATATCCAGTGATGGTGGGGGTACGATAGCTTGTGATGATGGAGGTGAGTGTTGCACAGATATTGAGGGGGTGTGGGGGTGGGGGCTGGGGGATGACCACCTCCTTGATGTCCCTATCAAGGCTGCCAGAGTTGTGGACACCTCAACAGGCACAAGCAAGGAGGCGTCAGGCGGGGGCAGGGCGTGAGGTGATGGTGGCTTAGTTCGTTGGGTGTCACCGGGATGCAGAGCTGGAGAGACTGGGAGGTTGGGAGGTGGGGGTAGGGCAGGCACGCAAACAAGAGCAGTGTCTGAGTCAGCTGGGGGTGGTGGACAGACCACCGCCATTGAAGCTGGAGCAGGGCAGTCAAACCTGTTGTAGAAGTGGTTCAACTGGTTCGCCCTGTCCAGGTCCCCCTCCACAGAGCTGCTGCTCTTCTTCAGGCCAGTGATAGTCTTCATGCCATCCCATGTCTCCTTCAAGTTGTTTTTCTGCAACTTCTGTTCCACCTTCCTTCTGTAGTCCTCCTTAGCCTCCTTCAGCTTAACTTTGAGTTCCCCTTGCACGCGCCTCAGCTCTGCCATGTCCCCCTCTCTGAACGTCATCTTTTTCCTGTTAAGAAGGGTCTTGACATTGCTGGTTATCCAAGGCTTGTTGTTGGGAAAGCAGCATACAGTTCTGTTGGGAACAACAATGTCCATACAGAAGTTCAGGTAGTTCAGGTAGTTCATGTACTGTATGTATACAAATTGCTTTGACCTTTTCTATACAATATTGAACAATAAGCACCTTAAAAAGAAAGACAAGCACACATTTGCAACTATGATACATTTTGTAGATGGTCATTGTGAAGACAACTGAGATGTCTCTTCCAAATGTATTTTCCATCTTTCACCTATGGAGGGCAGTAATGAGCTGCAGATGGCTAACACTTGTGTGGAATGGATTTTATGGAACCTGGGAGGTGTCATTGCAAGATTAAAACGAGTGCACAATTGAAGACATGATTTAAGAAAAGCGAGTACAAGATTTACTAAAATTTAACACGATTTAATAAAATGATCGTATTAATGATTTGAATTAATGTTTTAGTAAAACATTGTCTTAATTTAAAAAAAATCTCTCAATGACACCTCCTAGTTAGAGTTATTTTTCATTAGTGCAGGCTCTTGATATGATATCATGAAGCACAGATTAAACATGGTTTGTTTGATACGTTACGTTGTGCTATATCAGATTATACAAGAGGTCATTGGAAGTGTGACTCCGCCCTAAAATGTATTTTAGTTCCAGCTGATGAAATACATCATCAATGCTAGTGTTAATATTGACAAAATTCCCATGTTTATTAAGGGTTGACAATGACGCCTGTTGATCATCTGTTTATTATCATCTCGAACCCTCCAGGTCACAGAAACAGCAGTCACATCATGAAACAGCAGTCTACCTCCACCAGCCAGTCCCAACCCATGAGTTTGTCTTCATTTGCTAATCAACACTTGCAGTTGTAAGTATATTTTTTCAGCTTTATTTCAATGACAGTGAAGAATGACAGAGAGAGAGATGAGGTGGCAAATGACCACAGGTCGGATTTGAACCTGGGTCCCTGTGGGCACTAACCGCTATATGGTATTGGGCGCTGTAGCCTGTTGCGCCACAGCACCCCCAGATCCTCTGCAGTTTAGCCCCTCACCCTCCGTCATCCCTCAACCCACCACACCATCACTAACCCTTTGCCCACGTTTAGCTTATGGAATGGATAGAGTAATGCCTAGAGCTGGGGGCTAACTTACACATTTAGGGCCCTATCATGACAGTCTAAAACACATGGTCACTGGCGAATAGTTTAAACACATTTTGGGTTTGTCCAGTCCATATTGGGTGTGGTTTAGTTATGAAACAGCCGGCACATGGCGCAAGAAGGTGGGCCTTATATTTCTTAATCAGTCATGGGTGTGTTTTGGGCGTAGCATCATTTAAACCAATCATCAGTATTTTGATGGTCACATTTGGGCACATTTGAACAGTTATTCCACTAAACCATGCTTTACTAAAACCTAGCAGAGTATAACCTACACGCATTTGCACTCGTCTATTTGAACTTATTGGCACCACGGTGAAACTAACTTCACCGTGGTGTCAGTCAACGACAAAACAGTTATACACAGTTAGTTACTTTCACTATTGACTGACAATGGGTTACCATTGAAAACATGAAAAAAGAAACACTTAACCCAATAATGTTCGAATGACTGAATAAAAAATGTTATCCTGCAGAAAAGTTGCTTACATCTTGTGAAAGTGCGTCTTCAGCTGTGCTTCATATTTGCCTCTCCGTCATTACCAATTTGCAAATGATGGTGAATAACTACTCATTGTGAGATGTATTCATAATATCTTTATTCTAATTATGTTTACCATTGTAATGGTGTAATTATGACCGCCGCGCAGTGAAGCGGCAGTCATATAGTTTTAGTCAGATTTTTTTCTTTTTTTTCTTTTTCGCATGCCCAAATTACCGTCAACGATTCCCGGGACACTGAAAGACCGGGGTACACGAAACTTGGTGGGCATGTAACCCCACATAGATAGCATGGAACCATCGTTTTTCGTTTTGATCTGTAGCCCCCCCCGCTGGACTGGACCCCCGAAAGGAGGGTAGGGCAGACACAGTTTTCTGTGAATATCTCGAGAACCGTAGGGTTTAGGAGGACCATTTTTTTTGTATGTTGATCTCAAGGGGCCATGTCAACCCATTCCATAACCACTCATTTCATGTATAGCGCCACCTAGTTAAACACAAAAAAGTAAAAATGAGGTGTTGTAATCGCAGGTATCTGTGACCTAACATAGTCAAAACTGCACGAAATTGGAAGTGTAGGATCATTATGACACCATCTGTATGCACACCAAGTTTCGTGGAATTCTGTTCATGGGGGGCCACACAATAAATTAATTTATGTTACTATACACCAACTGGCCTGTAGGTGGCCGGAGACAGTTTTCTGTGAATATCTCAAGAACCGTAGGGCCTAGGAGGTCCACCTTTTTTATGTATGTTGGTCTTAAGGGGGCATGTCAACCCATCCCATTACCACTTATTTCATGTATAGCGCCACCTAGTTAAAAATGAAAAAGCAAAAAATTAGGTGTTTTCTTTACAATATCTCTGGCTGACATGGTCAAAACTGCACAAAATTAAAAGTGTAGGATCATTATGACACCCTCCGAATGCATGCGAAGTTTTGTGTACTTTCGTTCATGGGGGGCCTTACAATAAAATAATTTATGTGTACATTTAGTGATGTACACCAATAAGGATTCCCGGGACAATGATAGACCGGGATACACAAAACTTGGTGGGCATGTAACCCCACATGGATAGCATGGAACCATCGTTTTTCATTTTGATCTGTAGCCCCCCCGCTGGACTGGACCCCCTGAAAGGAGGGTAGGGCAGACACAGTTCTCTGTGAATATCTTGAGAAATGTAGGGCCTAGGATGACCAATTTTTTCCATATGTTTGCCTCCAGGGGTCATGTTAACCCATTTCATGTGCACACATGTGCACAAACAGATACACACGCACACACATACATTCACAGTAATCATACGTATGACACATACTCACACAGTAGACATACTGTATGTACGCATGCATGCACAGGCACATACGCAGGCACACACACAAGCACGCACACACACACACACACACACACACACACACACACACACACACACACACACACACACACACACATAACATAAACATGTACATGCACACATGCACACAATTCAAGAATTTCTCAGAATTATGAACAGGCAAGATGGAGGTGGGGTTGTATAAAATTAATTTTACATGTGAAATCTATGAACTAATCATGTTTTGGTACTTGTTGTCTAGCAGATACCAGTGAGAATTGAGTGTGGATAATGCAATTTAGTGAGACAGTTAGAATCATATAGGCCTTTCAGCGTGATTTATTTTTGTGGAAAAAATGTGCTGGACTGGGCGGCGGTCATATTTTGTACCGCTCTGCGGTACATCTAGTTATTTTTGTAGTCAGTAAAATAGTAGTTTGTGTGTAATTAAGTCCTTTATTGTTTGTTATAGCTCATGATAAGGGCATCTGATGTAGGCTACCCTAGGCCTTCCCGTGATTTATTTTTGTGGAAAAAATGTGCTGGACTGGGCGGCGGTCATATTTTGTACCGCTCTGCGGTACATCTAGTTTGTAATGTTTTGCATGGATGTGCGCCGGTGTGCGTTTGTGGATGAGAGAAGCATTGTGCATTGTGCACCCGCCCATATCACTGTTGATAATGCGCTCTTAAAATAACATATAAACAACTCGGCATGGACTTCTGACCAGGGTTTTCTTGGTCAGTGGCGTAATGTGTTTTAGGTATTGTACGAAAGCTATTTTCTATTATTGCAATAGCAAATGCTTCTACTGAAATGGCTGTGTAGGTAAGATGGACATTTTCTCATCCCTTCACTTTTAAAACGAATGTGTTGAAAACAACACCAAAGGTCCACTATCTGGACATAGAGATATTTTAACAAACAACACAGGTTTTCAACACATTCATTTTAAGAGTGTTCACCCTCCAAACAGGTCAGACCCATGACTTTAGTTTTACTGGCCCCTGACTTTACTGGCTGAGCAACGACAACACAATACAATGGAAGACTGAAGACTACTTTTAGTCATTTACCAGAATTATCCAAGTGTGTCTACAGTGGAGGGAGAGGCCTACATCCCCTCAGTGTTTATTTTTCTTCTCAAGAACATAATGACCTTAGTAAATGTTCTTAGTAAATGAAGGTCATATTCCAGTTGGTGTGTTTGCTTATGCTTTGAGTTGTTGGCATCTACAATATAGTATAATCTCGGATTTACTGTAAGCAGCCGTAAACTCGCCCAGCCAAACGAACCAATAAGCCAGCCAGCCGGCGAGCCAGAAGTCTCTAGTTGTGAGTAAGACTCTCGGGACTCCATTCCCAGAAGCCTTGGCCATATTCCGACCTTCCGTTGCACTTGTGTCAGGCCCGAGTGTTCTGACCTCTGAAAAAAGGCCAAAAGGATGGATCTTGCCTCTTCCAAGGAATGGCACCAATTATATTACCTAGCAGTCATAAAAACCCAATTTATATCTATACCCTTTATCATTGTCCAGTGTATAACCGAGATTGATTAAACAGAGACTTTGAATAGATGAAAGGTTAGAGTGAAACTATGTGGGCATATTTCCTACTTACTTAGCCTTGACAATTCACTTACTGACCTGACTCTCACCTGCTTGTCGTTGCGCCATTCAGACCAGACAGGTGGACACTGCTAATGAGTCAGTATGCCCCTCTCTCTGTCTGTGCGCTATAAGTAATAGTGGCTAGACACGGTCGTACACTTACAGTAAGATAGGCAACCTGTCATAGTGTTGTCATATATTTGTTTTTGGTTTGAAAGCATTTATGTGGAATTCTACAGAGCACACGCAGTGAAGCACCCACTGAATCTACTGCATGTGCTTGTGGATGGATTTGCATTTTACATGTATTCATTTAGCAGACACTTCTATCCAAAGTGACTTACAACATCAACAACAACAACAACTTACATTTCTATTTACATTTTACATTTATTCATTTAGCAGACGCTTCTGTCCAAAGTGACTTATTATGTTAATTATATTACAAGGACCCTTATCCCCGGAGCAGATTGTGGTTAAGTACCTTCCTCAGGGGCATAATGGTGGAAGCCGGGAATTGAACCCACAACTTTATTTAATCTTTTCATTTTAAACCTTGTGGCCTTTTCACTATTGGCCAGATCCTACATCATTAAGAATGTTTAGCCTCAGATACACCTGGCTTGTACAGCTGATGAGGGACTTCCATCTCACTATGCACAGAGAATCACAGTCCCTGCCTCAGTCATTGCAAGCGCCTCTTGATTAATCACCCACTATGTGGATACTGTTTTTAGAATTGATTTAGATTAAGTGTTATTTAGTATAATTTGTATTTTAGTATATTTAGTATATTCTTTATCTTCTACTGTCCTTATTGCTTAGTTGTGTTTTTTTATATTATATACTTTTAATTACTTTTTTCTGCTGTTAGTGAATGTGTGTGTGATGTCTGTATGCTACTGAGACCTTGAATTTCCCCTTGGGGATCAATAAAGTATCTATCTATCTATCTATCTATCTATCTATCTATCTGAAAAGTCCTTGTGCTTTTCGTTTTTTCCCTCCTCTCTTGTTTGTTTTGTTTTAACTTTTCTAAAATGACTTATTATTATTATTATTATTATTATTATTATTATTATTATTATTATTAGTAGTAGTAGTAGTAGTAGTAGTAGTAGTAGTAGTAGTAGTATCTTCACTCACCTACTTCTGTATGCATTAGCTCCTCTGTAGATTTTCCTACTTTTTCCCAATCATGACACTTTCATGTGATATGGTGGCTTCTTCACTGTAATTCAACATTACTGTAACAGTAAGACTGAAACCTGAACAAGACATGGCCACATTTTCAAACCCTTGGCTTCAACATTACGATCAGCAGCATGCGTCATAACGAACATTATAATAAGACCATATAATAAATAATATTACTACTATCACAGAGCTGTTGGGTTGTTGAGCACCCAGCCAATCAGGCAGGCAGGCAGGTTGTGTTATAACACAGTTCAATTTGTTTATGGGGCTGGGGAGAAGTGGCGAAGGGTGCCACAGCTGATAAGAAGATGGGCCACTCAGTGCATGAGGCAGCTGCAACTCTCGCCCGGTGCCAACGAGCAGCAGGGAGGTGTGGGAGGGATGCCAACTCGCCGTGTTGCCTCGGCGATGCTGCCGGTTATTAAACACCTCTCCCAGGGGTGGTGTGAGTTTTAGGATTGGATGCGTTGGAAGTCTGTGACAGGGTCCTGCTTGCTACCTGAAACTTGAGTCAGTGTGTGAACATGTAGATGTGTAATAGTAGACTCAGTGTGTGTACATGTAGATGTGTAATAGTAGACTCAGGTCCTGATAAGAGGGATGAGAGTGCTTGTT
>NC_055977.1:27516544-27574044 GCF_018492685.1 Alosa sapidissima
AAAGAAAAAGCAAATTCATGCAGACAGAGATTATTGTCAGTTGTACATTTTGCAAATGTCTTTCCATCATATACAATGACCAGTAAGCCCACCAAAATGCTCATTAATTAAAAGTGGTTTGAAACTGAATTGTATAAATCCATTGAGACAGTGACAAGAAATCCCCCAAGTCTCACAGACGCGGAGTAAAGTGCACTGAAGGAAATGCAGTGAGGCAAATGCAACCGCCTTGTATGGCAGCCAACTCTGAGACTCAGATCACTGAGCCTGTGATTCGGGGGTCACTCCTGTCCTGTATCTGCTGCCCACAGGGTTATATGTTGTACCCTCTACCGTCACATGCCAGACAGATCCAGGTTCCTCTGCAGCCTTTCCTTTGCTACTGGACAAATATTTGCTTTGGTTATATGACCCCCCCCCCCCCCACCTCCTCCTCTGCAAAATGGGACAAATAGTCTCTGAAGTGCCATTGTTTGGTTGATTATGACATCACTCTGGCATTTCCTACCCTCCTGCGCAGACTAGACTTTGTGTTCTAAAGGACCTTTTTTTCCTCCACCGCTTTCCATTCATTGACAATGTTGTTTTGATCGTTTGGAAAAAACTGTTACAGTCTGCTTCTCGTAATCGTAATGCCATGTCATACTAGCCTGTGAGAATATGGGTGTGTTCAGGGTGCACTTACAATATAAAGCACAAAGCACATAACATTTATTGTAAATAACTGCTATTGTTTG
This sequence comes from Alosa sapidissima, assembly GCF_018492685.1. Lineage (NCBI taxonomy): Eukaryota > Metazoa > Chordata > Actinopteri > Clupeiformes > Clupeidae > Alosa > Alosa sapidissima. The sequence goes on from NC_055977.1 coordinate 27,517,282, forward strand.
TAGCAGCACAGAAAAAGTACACTGCTACCTTTAAAAAAATATCATATGACGTGTTTTTGTTCTGGAGGCAGCATGACACATAATGCATTTGTTTTGGAGGCAGCATAACACATGAAATCAAACCATAGAGTAACAGCACACCCTCTTACTGATAACAGTTAACAACAATTCAGCATACACACTACATAACACATTAAAAGAACACCTTGTTCTTAAAGTGAAATCCTCCACTGACATCCATATTTGGAGAAAAAAAAAAACACCCCTTATACCCCCAGAGGGTGTTGAGGGGCCCATCGGTCCACCTGTTTCTTCCATCGTGCTTTTTTCCGCGTTGATGATCTGTGTCCAGAGTCCTGGCCGTCTGTCAACCTCCATCATGGCTCTATCCATCAGTGGCTTTTGCATAAAGACATTTTCCTAATTCACTATGCCCTCTCCATTTGCATTCTATATCCAGTGGATCCTGTCAGTATCAGATACGGTGCCTGCTTCCACCGCTGAGGGGCGATTTTTTTTAAAGGGTTAGTGCTCATCTCTGAGAGATCGGAATGACCGCTATTGTTGATTTCAGAATAACTATGATGCATGTTACTGTTGATCTCAGATCTCAGGTCATCAGTACAGTTTTGAAAAAATTAACCACAAAACAGCACTGATGACAGCTTTTACTGGTTTACCCTTTGGTAGATGCAAGTCACCACTTCTCCTGTGGTTTCTGATATTATCTAATGCGCGCAGGGATTTCCACAAGGTGTGTCAAAACCGCTACAGGGTGGTGTTCAACCAAATCACAGCATACAGTACACTTTCAGTCTTGTACCCCTTGGGCTTCATCGGGGGACTTTCTCGGTCTTTGCCAGAAAGAGTACACATGACTTGCCCTTTATGTGGCATATTGAAACAGAAAGCAACATCTATATATTGCCATTTAGTCACCAATACAATACAATAACAGTTTAAGGAAGCTATTTTACATACTGTAGGTTTACGCTATCACAGGATATGACGTGGAAATGGTGGAGATGGAAAACTCACACACACAGAATCCCATATATATATATATATATATATATATTTACAAACCTCACTTGGGTGCACAATAATATTATAAAAATATAATAAAATGTATTATAAATATAATAATATAACAAAATGTAATAGCATGAAGATGTGATGTTACATTATAGTATATTTTGTAATATACTTCATTTTGAAATTTGGCAGACTTGGTATTTGTATCATTTGTTCTAGACACGCAGTAGAAACAATCTACAACCCCAAAACAGAAAAAGTTGGGACATTGTGTAAAATGCAAAAACAGAATGTCATAATATACAAGTTTCGTAAACCCATATTTAGCAGCAAAAAGGACATAGACAATATATCAAATGAAAAATTCAAATCAAATATCAAAATGAAAATTTGGACTATTTCATGGAAAGTATATGTTAATTTTGTATTTGATGCCAGCAACATGTTTCAAAAAAAGTTGGGACGGGAGCATGTTTACCACTGTGCTGCTTCACCTCTTCATTTAACACAATTCTGTAAATGTTTAGGAACTGAGGAGACCATTTGCTACAGTTTTGATAATGAAATGTTTACTCCCCGATATAGGATTTCAGTCGCTCAACAGTATGGGGTTTTCTTAATCGTGCTTTTCATTCCATTATGTACCTAATTTGACAAATCTGGACTGCAGACAGGACATCTTAGCACCTGGACTCTTCCTCTATGGAGAAATACTATTTAAATATGTGCAGAATTAATTTTGGCATTGTTTTCCTGAAATATTCAAGGTCGTCCCTGAAAAAGACATTGCCTCGATGGCAGTAAATGTTGCTCAAAACTTGTATACATCATTCAGAATTGATTGTGCTTTGCCAAATGTGCAAGATGCCCATGCTGTAGGCATTAATGCTTCTCCACACCGTCATAGATGTTGGGTTTCGAACTGAGCACTAAAACAAGTTGGATAGGTTGAATACTTGGATAGGCCCTCTCCTCTTTAGCCCAGATGAGTCCATGATTTCCAAAAAGAATGGCAAACTTTGATTGGTCTAACCACAGGACCTTTTTCCACATTACCTGTCCATTTTAAACAAGCTCAGGCCCAGATAATAGGGTGGTATTTTCTGTATCATGTCTCTATACAATTTTAGCTGTTACATTTTGGCTGCAGTTTTTGAATTGAGTATCAAACTGGGCACATAGACAATGGTTATTAGAGGTTTTCCTGAGGCGATAAAATGACAGGTCTGGAGACAGGTCTGGTGTTGATGCAATACCATCTGAGGTCCAAAAGACCACGGCCATCCAATTTGTTTTTCAGCTATTTCCCCTGTTTGCAAAGATTTCTCTGGATTATCTGAATGTTTTAATAATATTATGTCCTGTAGATGATGAACTCCCTAAATACGTCACAATTTCATGTTAAGAAGCATTAAAATGACATTGTTTCACACAGGTTAACACAGAGTGCTGAATACCACTACAACTTTACTTCTAAGAGACCCTGCCTCTCTGGGATGCTCTTTTTCATACCCAATCGTGTTGCCAGTTACCCTAATTAGTTGTGAAACATTCTTCCTTTTGTTTTCTTTATCATTACACAACCTTTCCAGCATTTTGTTACCCCCGTCCCAACTTTTTTTGAAACATGTTGCTGGTATCAAATTCAAAATGAACATATATTCTCCATGAAATAGTCAAATTTGTGATATGTTGTCTGTGTCCTTTTTGCAACTAAATATGAGTTTAAGAGATTTGAAGATTATTACATTCTGTTTTTATTCACATTTTACACAACGTCCCAACTTTTTCTTTTTTGGGGTTGTACCATTGCCATTCCATCAACAATTCACCAAAACATCACATTGCACAAATGAGCAAAACAGTTGTGCCACAATATGGAAGTTAGTACCACAATATGGAAGTTTGTTCTCTTAGTGATCAACTGATTATCATTACTGTGTAAATATTAAAGGCTCAGTGCTTCTCTCAGATGGATCAGGATGCATAAGAGTTTGTGTTGATCTAAACGTGCTCTGGGTAAATGTTAAAGGATTTGTGTTGTAATTACAGGACTTAGGGGAACTGTTAAAAGGGTAATTCTCCTCAGTTTAGGATAACTAACTTGAGAAATCTTACAATTACAGACTTGTTGTGCTGTTTAGTAAACACAAGTAGCCTGTTTGGACCAGCGCTGAGCTACCCAGCGAGAGGAAGCTCTGTATCAGCACAGACTTTATCTGTGCCCGCTGGGGTCAGGTCACATGCGTGTGGCTGGAGGCTCACAAACACTGGGGGTCACCCTGGATGTACACCCCCCACGCCCGTTACACACACACACACACACACACACACACACACACACACACACACACTTCCTACCGGAGAGCCCTCAGGCACCAGCACCCACACATGCCTGAATATCTCTCCTCTGCTGTATGCAAAAACACTGGGCTGTCATCCCCACTATCTTTATGGCATTTCCTGATGGCACCAGGTTTCCCCTGCATTACATCTTGGAAAAAAGTGTGTGTGTGTGTGTGTGTGTGTGTGTGTGTGTGTGTGTGTGTGTGTGTGTGTGTGTGTGTGTGTGTGTGTGTGTGTGGAGGAAAGGGGGTGTTGTAGTGGGGTATTAGGGTTAGCTGTGACTGCATCGCTGTAGCGTTTCAGTGGAACAAGTTACAGCATACTTTCAAATCTATATCCCGTCACTCTGTCACTCCTTCTGGTAAAGGTACTGCAAAGCCACCATGTGAAGTGTGGATGGGCAATAAAAAAGCATATTGAAACTGAAAGTAATATCTGCATTATTCTATTGATTATTCACTCAACAATAATATCCGGTTGTTAACTAGTGACGCAATAATGTGCCTATAAATCTTTCTCCGGATCCAACTGGTCTTAGAGCCGCTCATTTTTCGTATAAGCAGTAAAATAAACGATTGTTTTACACTAATCAGAGTAGCCCATGAGAAAATTATCATTCTACTACTCACTTGCTCCCTCAACTGAACAAAATCACACTTTTCCGCGGTGGCCTGGACGTTACCCTTCATTATGTCATCCGGCTGCACAGCTGCACTAGTTAGAGAATTAGACTAAGGGATTTGTTTTTACCCTCACTTAAATGAAGGTGATGGTGACAAGGTTTACAGGCTGTGAAAACTGGCTGGTTGTGCTAGTAAACGTTTTTGGACAAAAAAGCTGTTGGGCCCGAGACGTCAGACTTAGCAACCGAAGTTTTAGGACATTACGATCTATGCAGCTTTGTGATCATAGGTTATGAAGATGGATTGATCTTATATTTGGAATGAGAGAAGAGGGATGGTCTTCTAAGCTCTCTGTGTCTTTTTAGAGACAGTATTCCAGAGATCATCCAGAAATGTCTGGCGGTGGAGGCAATGTTTCACATCATGGTAGTCATATGGGGGGACTAAGTACCCTGAAGGACCTCTGGTAGTGTCAGAAGTGGTGGTGGTGGTGGTGGTGTGTGTGTGTGTGTGTGTGTGTGTGTGTGTGTGTGTGTGTGTGTGTGTGTGTGTGTGTGTGTGTGTGTGCGTGTGCGTGTGTGTGTGTGTGTAGCGACTGAAACTGTTTTTCTTTTCTTCGATTCCGTCTCACCAGGCATGCTCTGACGCTGACCCCCCTCGGAGGCAGGAAAAGCCCTGGAATGTGACAGAAGTCTGGACGTGGAGTGGAGTGGAGAGGGGTGGAGAGGAGTGGAGAGGGGTGGAGAGGAGTGGAGAGGAGTGGAGAGGGGTGGAGAGGGGCTGGAATCTGGGCAGCAGCGCGTTGTGTAACAACACAGTGGAGGCGTGGCCAGAGGCAGCATGTCTCGTATAAGTAGGGGCTCTGACTCCAGAGCTGGATACAAACACCTGTCGCCTATCTGCCGACTAACTTGCTGGGACTGTACCGCTGACGCTTGGAGCCTTGTAGCCTGCCTCTGTACTTTACTCTTTGGACATACACAGCATCGTTAAAGTCCCATCACTGAGATTTACAATGGCCTCTTCTCTCTGCGCCGCCATGGTCTTCTCCATCATTCTCGCTGTGCTCCTGCACGAAGGTAAGACAGTTTTACGATTATTTTGTCAACGTTTTATCCATTATATATATTAATACATGGGTGGACTTTAGTCATAATTCTTTACAGTTCTCCAAACAAACTGCTCAAGGTCTCTTGCTAAAGTTGCTAAAATAATCAATGGGGACCAGTGTAAATACATTCCAAGTGTCATTTCTCTCCAACTGAATGAGATTGTATTGGATTATTTGAAGCATGTGTACAGATGGTGTAACTGCTGTAAACAACTTAAGACACATTTCAGTTTAGAATGGACTCTTTTGTTTACTCTTACTTAATACATTTACTCATTATTTATTTACATTTGAATGCAAACATTTTATCGACAACAAAAAGTTTGCTATTTTACAATAGTGGTTATCAGGGTGATTCAGCAGCTCTGTTTGTATTCTTGCTTGTTTGGCCTGACAGCTCAGAGGTTTTTACAACAACAGAGGTGCGATTACACACTGGGTGCACATGCAGTATTTACCTGGGATTCCTGAGAAGTCCTGCACAGTCACCAATGTTTACTTAGCACAATGGAACTCAGTGGCCACTGGTGTTTAGCACTCTCCTCACCTGCTATTGTTTCTCCCTTTCTGCTCTCCTGCAGGAGCTGGACTGCCTGTGTCTAAGGGTGAGGTCCAGTCCTCTGACCCATCACCACCACATCGGGTCAGAACCAAACGCTGTTCCTGCAGCAACTGGATGGACAAGGAGTGCATCTACTTCTGCCACCTGGACATCATCTGGGTTAACACACCAAGGTGAGGACCAGTAATACAAGCAGAGCCTAGGAAACTATAATGAAGTCTAAGTCATAAGTCATAGGGAAACTTCTATTATATGAACTGAAAATGAATAATACAAAACATATAATCTAATAGTAATAATAGGAACAATAATTAAAATCCCAATACTAATGTGGGTAATTTTTGTTAATGTATAATTATTAGTATAGTTATTAGTTTATTAATGATTAGTAGTAATGGTGTAGTATGAATAGTGTTAGCAATACCAGCACTTTCTTTTTGTGTTAGCACAAGCTGATGATTAACTGGCATCCTGCCCTGGAGTCTTGCTAACTTTGCTCCTGTCCTTTGTGTTCAGTAAAACCACCCCATATGGCCTGGGCAGCCCCTTGTCTCGCCGGCGCCGCTCTACAGGTCGCTGCGAGTGCAACAGCCCCAACGACCACACCTGCAACAGCTTCTGCCACAACAGGTGAGCCGGCTGCACCCTGTGACCATGGCACACACATACACACACACACACACACACACACACACACACACACACACACAGACAAACTTACACACTTTAGATTACACCCAGTCTCCAGTCCGCACATGCCAAGGCAAGCCATCCAGATCGGACACAGATCAGAGATCAGAGTTAGTGATGAGCATGGCGGGATTGCACTGATGATGAGCAATGATAATGTATAGTTGCTGCTGCTGTCTCTTCCCCTGAAAGAGAAAGAGACAGAGAGAGGGAGACAGAGAGAGAGAGAGAGAGAGAAAGGGATGGGCCGAGACGCTGCCGCAGTGTCTTGTGATCTCACCTCCACCGCCACCAGCAGCGTGAATTTATGAGTCACTGTGTTATTTGTGGAAAGTTTTGTCCTGTCTGGTAGCCGGGGGACGGCTCGAGATTCGGCATGTTTAGAGTTCCTGCGGCTGCTGAGGGAGCTCAAGGTCGAGGATTAGTGATCTTTTTTTCTCCTTCTTAACATCCCTCTGCTCTTATCCCTGGCATGTGTTTACAACTTTCAGAGAAGCCAGGGCAGATAGATAGCTGAAAGACTTACACAAACAACGGAATCTGTGGGTATTTCCACAAGCCATTAAGGCCCATGTCATGGCCCATCCAAACATTGCTACTATGATGGCAGCCTCGGATGACTTCTGTTCTGCTCTCCATGTTAGAGAAAATATTAGTTGAAATCAGATCTGGGGCTTTTGAAATGTGTTCTAACTGTTAATCTTTTCCCCCAACAGCTCAGAAAACCCTGCCCTTGTGATAGTCAGCCAACAGGGTCTGCTTCCCAAGACCATGCGTAACCCAGGCAACGAACTCGTGACCTTTCTCAGGTAAGAGCATCCATTCACACACACTCAAACATACAGTACACACTAACAACACCAGACCCCCAGCTGTGCAATGGTGGCTCAAATGACCCTCTGTGTCCACTAGGGGTGATTAGCATATGTTTGTGTGAGATAGGCATCTTACGGAACAGGACTCCCTGCTCCTGTAGAAAGTATAATGAAGCTAATCGTATACATATGCTTTTTTTTCACAGGCAGGTGGCCCAGGTCAACCAAAGAGCTGCCGAACAGCAGTCTACCTCTCCGAGGAAGAAAGGGTCAAAGGTGGGCTGGCCTAGAGCCAGGTAAAGGAGGAAGATGATGACAACGAAGAATCGCGAGCATCTGAACAAAGACATCCTCGACGAGAGACAGAGAACCAGCCTAGGTCTGTCTCTCTATGAGGAGAGTCCGCCTCAGGGCAGAGGACATCGGGAGACCCCTGGCACAAGAGGGATGGAGCTTCAGAACCTCCTGACAGAAAGAGGGCAAAAAAGAAGGAGTGAGAGAGTGGGAGAAAGAGAAGAACAAGAGAAGTCTCATCTGCTGTTTCAGCCAAAGTTTTGGCCAGCTTGTCTACTTTTGAGAGGCTCAAAGGGGAGAGACTGAACGTTTCTGAAATCTTGAGTTTTTCAGCACATTGGATTCTGGCTGGACTTTGCTGCTGCAGACTGACTCTGCATCTCTAATGCATAACACAGTATGGCTCAGCTTTACACTGTGTACCAATGATTTGATTTCCCCACACTGGAATGCTCTATAGGAATAAAATACCACTAATTACTATTATTATTTTACAGATGGCTCATATTAGCCTATTATACAATGGCTACCTTTATTATGCAATCTTTATTCAGGTTGTGGCAGAAATTTAAATGACTATAGTTGTGTCCTTTATAATGGCTGTCTGAATTTTGAATTAGCATTGAATACTCTCTATTGCTGGATTTCTATTACCATTCCATAGATATTTTTCTATTAGGCAACTTTCTCTGAATCAGAGTAGATTATTTAGGCTTCATCTCATTTAGAGATGAAATTTAGCCAGTTTCAGATTGTTACTGTTCCTCGGGACTTGAACTGCTATAGATATTCATCCTGAATAGAGACTCTAAATCCACATGCTTAAAAAGCACCCTCCTCCCCATCTAACTCTGCAATAATGCAATGGACTTCACTGAGGGCCTTGCCCACAATAATCTATTCTGTTTAGTTGTAATCGAGGCTGGTGCTTGTATCTTCCACTGCTAATCTGTAGTGTCAGGGAGGCAAAGGTTGAGATAGGAAACCATTGCCCGTGCACCACAATGAGTGTATTGTAAAACGGTGATAAACACTCGATAGCCAACAAATACTTTCTAGGGCTAATTTACTTGGCATCATGTTCGCTTTCAGTTAAACAATTAAGAAAGTTCTTCTATTATTTTTATTATCTTTTAAAGTTCTCTCCCGCTTTCCGAGTGCTTACTTTGGCAGCAGGCCCTTGGTGTTGACGGAAGTATTCATTGCATAGCTACTGTATAATGTTTTGATTGTTCAGAACGCCAAGCAACTTTCAATGGCTCTGGTCATGCCAAGAAAATGCTGTAATTGTTTTTTCCTCTGAAACAAACGGGGGGCTAATGTCCTCGTGATTATCCATTAGGAAAGAAAGACCTGGAACTTGGGTGGAATGTGGCAGTGAATTTGGCATTCAACTCACTGAATATGCGCATACCTTTCAAGGTGTGCCATAGACATGACGTGAGGTGGCAATTTCTGGTCAAGTTCAAGGTCAGGATCACTGTGCTGTTTATCTATTATGTGTGTTTGTGTATGGTTATTTATTTGTTTACTGTTCAACAAAACAGTCCTCATCAAAATGCTGGATTGTTCTTCCATTGTGACTTGTCACAGGAAGGACAACTTTATATTTTTTTTGTGAGAATATCAGGAATACTTGAATGTACTTGAGTCCACTGAACTGACATATTTCCATTTCTCTGTCTTATTTATTTAATTTATTGGAATTTCGTACATATATTTATATTTTAGAGACAACTTTGTATATGCCTGTTTCAAATGGAAATGAAATAAATTATTATGACAACAACATTCTTTCTCTCTGTTGCCTTGACATCTTCTTGAACATACTGTTGTATGCTGTGACTTACTGTAGCTGTTTAGCCATGTTTAGTCTACCAGTGGAGTTACATGATGTAGACAAATATATATATATATATTAGGGCTGTCAATCGATTAAAAAAATTAATCTAATTAATTACATACTCTGTGATTAATTAATCTAAATTAATCGCATATATGATTTTTGCTGTGAAAGTATTTTAAATATTTAAATTCAAATCAATCATTGAATAATCAGCATTAGTGACATTAAAGTTCAAAAACTCTTTTATTATTATTTTAATAATGGCCATAATAATCTATGATATGACCTAATATGCTGAGGAAATAAATTCAAAAGTGCTTTTAATTATATTTTAATTACTATTTTAATCAACACTTTATTTTTACCAATACCGTTTTTGAAAAGTAAATGTTCCAATCAATGATCTAGGCAGTACATTTTCTTCTCTCTCCTTCATTTTACAGTCTAATGGTTACTGACTACAACAGCTCGGGGTCAAAGGTCATATAGAATCGATTAATCTGCATTCTTTTTTTTTAATCAGTTATTTTTTCTCAAATTAATTAATCGAAAATAATCAGTTATTTTGACAGCCCTAATATATATATATATATATATATAAAGCTTGCCTGACATGAAGCATATACATTTCATATAAATAGTGTATATAAATAATCAGCACTTAACTAAGATCTATAAGAATATATGTTTGTCTGTGATCTTTGTACTTGACTGGCATCTATCTTAAAGAGGCAAGAAGGCCTAGACAAATTCAGTCATTAGTCTTTCAGGTGATTTATCAAGGAAATGCAGCATTTTCGTTTGACATATGAAGAGGTCTAGACAGCCTAAAAAGAATGCATGAAGCTTTTAAGCGGAGCAGGTGTTAAGCAAAGTAAATGTGGCCTACTGCACGTGCTCTGTGTGTGCGAGCACACAATGTACCTCTTCCACCGGGATCCGCAGTGCATAGAATGCCTGTGTGTTTGTCTACATGGTATTTGTGTAGGCCTTTTGTCAGACGTTAGTCAGAGTTTTCTGGTATGGAATGTTATCTTTCCAAGGTGTGCTGTGTCTTTGTCTGCCCCTCATTCTGCGACCAGATGTTTATTCAAGATCGGTTGCTTTGGATACGTTTAAGTGACGACTGTGTTGCGGAGGGTCTCATTCACTTCCATAAAATGCACAACACAACAAGCCTGGTGGGATTTCTACAATGAGGGCTTTATCGTATGCATCGTGGTCTACTGCTGCAGAGAAAACAAGAAATACCTTCCACTGGAAAGAAAAAAACCCACACCCACTGACACTCTATTCCACAACAGCATGCCTCAAGTCTATATGATGAGTTATCATTTAGACCTGAAGCATACAGAATGTCCAAGACCAAGAGAAACAGTTTGTGTAATACTCTTAACAATACTGTGAAAGTCTGTACACTATGCAGTGCCCAGTGGAGGAATGTTTTATTTAACCTGTTGAGGAGTGAATTATTTTCCTGGTTCCTTCTGGAATTCCACGCAAATGATCTATAGTTTCAGTGTTCTTTATACAGTCTATGGGGAAAATCTCTGAGGGTAATTGGCGCATTATAGAGCAGAACTCTCGGTTTGTGAACATTCTAATCACATATTTGTGACCATACTCAACAGGTTGGGTGCATCTGTATTGATCCTGATGGATGGCAGTTCCTTCCTATCCTTGTTTTGTATTATGCCATGGGCCTCTGAAGCTTACAGCTTTTCCATCAACCACTAATCAACTCTTCAACTGAGAATGACCAAGGTCCAAATGCACTTATGAGAAAGAAAAACATGATAAAAACACCATTGTCTAAAAGAGTTCAGATGCAAAACCTTCTAAACGCCACCTCCGTCAAAAATGAGATAATGATGGTGAGTGAATGCTCTCCACACTTAGTATTATGTTAATCAAATCATTTTGCTTCAAAACCCACTAAATACCACTCTCTTCTTGGTCTGAAATATCGAATTGTAGGAGCCTGATAAAAAAAATTAAAACAAAAGTGGTCAGATGGATTTAAAGGGTTTTGCAACATATTATTCATATGTTTCATATTATTTTAATGAACAATACAGAACTAGAAATGTAATGCCAGAGGAATTACAGTAGTGGATGGAAAGCTGCTGGTTTAATGTAGGTGGGGAAATTCCTGAAAAAAAAAAACATTAAATCGCTTAATCGCTTAACCCTCTTACCAAAAGACCTTGTGTGTCTGGCATAGAGATATCACACTCAAGGTGGGTTTGACCTTGACATTTGACTTCATTATTGAGTCCATACAAATGTTCACACCAAATTTGAAGCATGTAGCCTACGTCAAGCCGTTCTGAAGTTGTGGCACAAGCATGAAAGCTGGCCTTTGGAAAATGTAGTTCAGAGAAAGCCTAATTGTATTCAATGCAATAGGCTACCTGTAAAACGGGGCTTTCAGTTGGTGTTGATGACTGCTCATTCTGCACCCAGATAACAATTAGTCATTGGATCTATGTTAAATCAACATTCAGGCGCGCGGGAACCTATTTTTGACCAGGGGTGTTGAATAACAAAAATAATGGATGTCCGACGATCGAAGGACATCGAAGGGCATTATCCCGTTTATACCATGGTCACTTACGAAATAAATATGAAATCAATTATTAATACTAAATGAGTTTTAGAGTTAAAATCGTTCGTTTTTTCAGCTGTTTTTGCAATGCTGTGGAATGTTGATAAGTCACAGCTGAGCGGACTAACTCAGGTGTTGTCAAGCAACGTCATAATAATTTTATAGGTGTAGTATATCACTTTTTAAATGACACCCTTTTCAACCTAGACCATGGTATAAGCTTTAAATATAGGCTAATAATCAGATATAATATAATTCAAATAATTTCTGAATAGCCTAACGTGTGTCGTCTCCACAGCAAATATGTGTCCTAAAAATTTCTATCTTAGCGACTAGGATAGTGAAATGATTTCACTAGCTATATATTTATTAGTTTCTTTCAAGTTATCTATGCTTTTTTTGAACGTGTAAATCGCATAGAGTATGTAGGCCTATATCAACCGTAGGCCTACACACTTGATCGCTATCACATAGCTGAAACCACGCTACGGTTCTTCCAGTAACTGACTCACGTTCACGTTGATCTCTATAACTGTTCATTTTTAGTAGCCTATATTCGAACCTATCCATAACCCTTTTTTGCTATTTGACTCATCATTTCACATACAAAAATATAAATAATGTCAGACAGCGAATTAGTAATTATTTAAAAAAATATATAATTATTTTTTAAAAATCTATCTCCTGCCAGCAGGGGGTGCTGCAGCACCCTCAGCACCCCCCTTCCCGCGCCCTTGTCAACATTAGGCTACTTTGTCAACGTTAAAATCATTGAATCAACGTCACACTGCAACATTGATTCTACATCACTTTTGCACCCTTCATTAATATTGAAGCAACGTTGAAATTCTAACTAGAGATCAATGGGATTTCAATGGTATTTCCACTAAAATGAATTGAAACAATGTTGAAAGTACAACCAAACTAAAGATCAACGTGATTTCAACGTATTTTAATTGATATTAAATCTCAGTAAACCACTATTAGCCTAATCTGGCAAAATATTGGGAAATTCATTTCCTGCTTTATCTACAGCCAGGATAAATTTGGCTAGGCCAGGTATGTCTGGTTTAGGCTACACAAGCTTGCATAAATAACCATTGACAACTTGTTATCAGTTAAGCAAGTGTATTTATTCACTCTTCATCTAGAAATTCACATGTGCCGTGCTTTCCTGCCATCCATTCAGTATAGCATCCATAGCAGTTGCAGTCAGCCTGATCCTCCAGTAGCAGAGTGAAGCGGCACCTAACAGAAATAGAAGAGGGAAAAAACATACAGTTGTTAGATAAATATGTTCAACTGAACAACAAACTGACAGCTAAGCCTACAATTAAGTAATTTTACGTCACAACCTACCACCAATATTATCAAACTAACTAGAGTTAAACATAACGTCCTCTCTAGACGTAGCAGCTACGAGTGTGTTGCTAATTAATGGCAGCTAATGCCAGCTTGCTTGCTTACTTGTCTAGCCAAGTCATTAAAAACAGACTTCACATAGATACTCCATTCGAATAAAAAATACAAATTAATTGTAACTTACATTGGGTGTGGTAGGAAAACGTCCGTTTCGTCGTTGTTTGTTGGACGAAGCAGACACCAAGAACGTAAACTGTCTTGAAGAGAATTGCAAGAGCAGTGTGGTTCAAAAGCAATTAATTACAGGATGTGTAGGACTAGTTTTATTTAGGGAGTGCCAGATTGTATGCAGGTGGACCTGCACCTGATTACTTTAAGGCCCTTTTAAATGAGTCCCCATTGTGATGTCATACAGAGAAAATTTTGAATCCCCTATTTCTCAAAAAGTATAAACTTTTTAAAAAATCTGAAATGATAACTCTCTTGTCCAACTCCAGACCTACACAACGGTTATGTCAACATGTCTGTACATTAAGCAGTTAGAGTCGCATTCATTCCTGAAAAGATAAAAAGAAAAGGTTATAAGAAGAAGAAGAAGAAGCCAGAAGATTTCAATATAGTGGATTCTATCCACTATAATTATAATGTTGCACAGGATTATGCATACAATTGATGCAGGCTAATTATATATTGTGCAAAACAACTGCAACTCTTTATGGACCTTTTTAATCCTCGGACAACAAAGTGACACTACAACAGACCCCTTCCAGAAGTGCCGCTGATCTGGGTCCGATCCATATCAGCATTTGCAGGCATCTGGAACGGTCAGTGCATTTTTCATTAAACAGCTGAGTAAGTGTAGGAAATAAAAACAGGATGCTTTTCCCACATTCCCCTCACATTCCTGCAACGCCGTGGCGAACAAAAGGGGAAAAATAGCACTGGAAAATCACAGACATGTCTCCTTGCAGAGGGGGCAGCTGATAGAGAATGGGGGGAAAGTGATTAAGACTTGCTTAATCACAGGGTTGTCATAACAACACTTGTTTTCGTTTGTGTGTTGTTCTCCTCCAGCTCCATCTCTCTCACTCTCTCCCCCCCTCTCTCTCTTTGTTCACTCTCTCAGTCTTCTCTCTCTCTTTCTCACAATCTCTCTTTCTTGCAACCTCTCTCTCTCTCTCTCCCTCTCTCTGTCCCTCTCTCACCAAAGCATTTGAGGGTTTGATGGAAGTAGTGCATGTTTTTGTCTTTCTGTAGCCCATGCTCATGTGGCAGCATGTATGTCCTTTATACCTGCACCGTCATCAGCTCTCTGAGATCTCGAGTTCCCCCCAGACATGCCTTTTTTTATAATTTTTTTCCATTATTATTGCTGTTATTTTGTCCCCTACAGCCAGTCCCCTCAGCAGCAGTAGCAGCAGCGGTGGTGTGGAGACTGATTATGAGAGAGGCCGCTATCTGACCGCTCCTGTTCTCCGCTATCTGACCGCTCCTGCTCTTCCTGGGTTTGTTAGCCTTGCGCAGCACAGCGAAGGAGAGTGGGAATGCGCGGGAGGCATGACGCTCTCACACAGACCTCCACTGCTGCAGCTCTCCACTTGGGACTGTTGAAGTGGAGAGTCTGTAAGTGGCTGCTATATCAAGTGAAGTGTCAAGTGTGTCTTGATGTTGAGCAAAAATATAAATGGATAGAATTACATTGCATATTATAAATCTATAATAGATTTATAATATTAAAAATAATTAGAATTACTCTGCATATTATTGACAGCAGTAAAACCTGTCAATAATATGCAGAGCTAGATGGCCCTACTCTCACCACTCAAGCTGTTTAGATCCCTGTAGATCAGTCCTCCCACTCATGTTAAAGCAGCCGTGTTTGCAAATGTAATGAGAGAATTAAGTTGAACTATCATTCTGCCTCTGTAAAAAAACACAATAAAATTACAGCAACAGCAATTAGATAAACCTGTGTTCTCTCCTTGTCAACTTCTAGGCTGGCAAATAGTAGTAAGACTGATGTGCTGAAGATTGATGTGCTTGCTTGCAGTGCATGTGTCTCTCTATCTCTCTGTCTGTGTTGCTGGGCAGTGCATATTATTCTTTTCTGTTTGAACAAAATAAAACTCAAATTCAGATGCAGACTCAAACTGAATATTGATTAGCTGGGTATATTGGGCAATAAAGAAACACTTTGCTCTAACCATCTAACCATCAAAGGCCGGCCCTGACAGTATAAATCATCAAATTGACATTATCCGCATAATAGATTCACTTCACAGTGATAAAAGACCTGTGCGCGATAGCAAAGTAGCGAAGACAGGACAAGTGCTACAATACTGACAGGAAGTCAGATGCAACAAATAGAGCATGTTTGCACTGGACACATTTTTAAAATCCCACCTTTGATTCCAATCTGGTTTTTATGTGTTGCGACACACGTAGGCTGGACCAGTTGAGATGCTTCAGATAGCCACACTCTCAGACATGACTGCAGCGTGCGGCAGGTTAAACAACCTGGCCAGTTCTGTAAACAGCTAGCATCCCTCATTTCAACCACCAGATCTCTATCTTAATTTCCTATTCAAATGGAGCCTGATGGCCATCTCTTCCCCTCACCAGCATGCACAACATGGAGCACTATTTTGCAGGAGTGCATCATGGCTGGATTATATACAGAACTAAGCTCTGTGCAAAATGTAGGTTGACACGTCTACACCCCCTACGCCCACCCCCATAATATAGTGTCATTACAGACCACACATGCTGATTACTGGTTTAGATTCTATCAAAGCTTTCAAGCACTTTTCCCCAAATAACTGGAAGCTTAACAAAACTGCATTATTTTTATTGCTATGCTGAAGACAAAATAGACTCCAATTAAGACTTAATGGTTGACTATTACCGGTATATGTACATTGGCACATCACCTACTTAAATATAAATAAAATATATAATAAAACCTCTCGGAAGTTCGTTTTGGATGACCCAGAACATTCCACGAAGTTCCGAGGCACGCAGAGTCGCGCACGGCCGGTGTGTGTCTATTTACTCTTTGATAGGTCGCACGTGCTCAGTGGTGGACAGCACTGACATGGAGACACTGCTGGCGTAGAGAAGACTTCCTGTCTTCCTGTTGTGCATCCCAAACGAAACGCCCTCATCTGCTCTGGTGCTGAAACACAGAGGGTGACGTTGACCAGTCCTACCTGTTCAGTGAGCCAAAGTCAAGTCATGTTTATTTATATACCAAAAGCACAAAGCAAAAAAGCAGGGAGCAGAAAGATAAGTACTGCTATCGGTGCAACTGTCCACCTACCTGTTTTCATCTCATGGGTCAGTTTGGGTCAACCCCATGGGTTAATCCTGTTAGGAGTTAATAACAACAAAGCAATGGGTTGATTTAATGATTCCTAGAAAACACACATATTCTGATGAAGCTCATATCTATTCTGTAATCATTTTGGTTAAATACATGAAGAAAAGTACATGGAAGTTCAATATGAAATATGCATTTATCATTGTTGAGAGCAACACAAATAAAAGGCACAGTGATAATTGGATGTTGGCCCTTTTTGCATTCATAAGTGCAATACTTTAAATCTCCAGTTAGGTTTATGTGCAGATTATGCATGTCTCCATAAGTATCTGGTATATCATACAGTATATAATGATACAGCTCTGGGAAAAAATAAGAGACCACTGCACATATTTCTGATGCAATCCTATGGTTGCTGAGTGACATTCAAATAAGTGTATATAGTTTAAGTTCATTCATTTGTCTGACAACTATGTCCAATATATTATGTAATACGAATGACATGCAATATGATTGGAAACAAGAACAATGATGATATGTTTATTATTGTGTATCTTGGCAAGCACGCTAATATAGCGAGATCTCCATAAGTGCGGTGAGATAGTGCAGAATGTCTGCCAGCGTGTCTGCAGTGGGGTTCCTGCGCGCTGCGGAATGGGATTGATGAGAGGGGGAGTCCACAGCGGCGTGCGGGGCAGGGCGGTCCGGTCGTGGATGGATGGGAGGTTGCTTTCATGTATGTGTGTGTGTGTGTGTGTGTGTGTGTGTGTGTGTGTGTGTGTGTTGCTTTCATGTCCATTGTCCACTTGCTCTCTGGGTCCTGCTCGGTGGCTCCATCAGAGGAACAGGCCACTTCCTTCAGGGCCGGCCGGCCGGCCGCAATCTTGGGTCCAGACAAACAAGCCTGCGAGCCGTCACACTCTTTCCATCTCAGTGTGGTACAACACCCTTACAACATGCAAACACATAGGGTGTATGCAAACTCACTCAGACGCACACACACACAAATATGACACACACACATTCATACATGCATACGTACATATGGAAAATTCTCCCCCATGCCCATACACTCAGATATGTGCACAAAAACACACACATGCAACTGAGGACAACAAAACCAACTTTTATATTCACACGTACACACACAGGTGCGCATGCGCAAACACACATGCACGGGCGCGTTCTCACACACACACACACACGCACGCACGCACGCACGCACGCACGCACACACGCACGCACACACACACACGCACACACACACGCACACACACACGCACACACTGTCCAGCCGCTTAGTGGTGGGCTGTCCTGTGTGATCAGCAGTGGCACTCAGCGCAGCGAGAGCAGGAGTCGGCCATGTTTTTGTTGTGTCTGGGAGCCTCCGGGTTGCCGCAGTGCTGGCACACGGCAGGAAGGGGAACGGTGTGGAACATTCCACACTCCCAGATGCTTGGAACAAAAAGGGGAGATAGGGGGTATCAATAACAAGTGAGTGGGGTGGAGGAAAGGGGAATGTGTGCGTGTGTGTGTGTGTGTGTATGTGTATGTGTATGTGTATGTGTGTGTGTGGGCGAAGGGTGTGTGTGTGTGTGTGTGTGTGTGTGTGTGTTTTTTTTGTTGAAAAGTTGACTTTCCTCCTGAACTGTATTCCTAATTTGGTGAACCTTCAAAGCCCGCCCCCTCCCCATGCAACTCAAAGCATAGGGCTGTGCTAAGGTCACAGGACATGACAGGTGCCTCCAACAGAGATCAGGAGCAGGTTAAAAAACGAGGTGTTCACTGAAGCGTATTTAAATTCATGCATGTAAAAATCTCAGCACTATAAGACACAACTGAATAGGATTGTGTGTGAGCATCTCCACTCCTCTGGGTTACAGGTTAAGTGTTTGTTCTGCAGACTGAAGCTATATCATTTTCCTCATGATAACAGAATCCTGTGGCGATGTTTACTTTTGGACACAATTCATCATCAAACTGATGGAAAACTTGCGTGACAAGAAACCCACTGGGAGACTTGACTTGTAACTTATTAACTGTTTCCTCAGAAAATGGGAGAGTGTGTGTGTGTGTGTATAAAAAGAGAAAGAGAGAGAGAGAGAGAAAGAGAGAGAGAGAGAGAGAGAGAGAGAGAGAGAGAGAGACTGTAATGCATCAGTAGTTTTGTAGGGTCATGGTTGATTCCGGCATGTGCCACTTGTGTGGGTCAGGGCCTTGGGTGGGAATTTATTTATCGCTAATCTCTTAAAGATATGTTTACTTTTCCTTACTGAATACTTTTTGTATTCAGTATTTATAAAGGTCATTCAGTTCACCTTCCGTCTATGTATTTTTCATAACACACCTAGAGATGAAATGATAAAATGAAAAAAAAAGAAACGAAAGTGAATTATTTTCTGGCAATCATCAGGGCTTCATGGAAGCCCTTTTTCTAAAAATGAACTAAAATACGTTGTAAATCAAGGCTCTTGATCAGAAGAAGACATTCCTCTCATTTTTAGATAGCAGAAGGGGTTTTCCATATTTGACATTTCTTGTTGCAGGTGCACTGTAACCAAACCGAACTAGATAACATGACCAGGATGTTACCCGTATAAAGGATTGTCTTTTTCTCTGCCTCACTTCCTCAATCACTAATAATCAGTTCAGCCTTTTGATGCGAAGTCTTATTTATCTTTTTATTTTTTTTATGTTTTTTGCCTTCAATTTTTTTTATGTTTTTTGCCTTGTTTACAAATGAATTACATTTTGGACCAAATTATATATGGTCCTATATTTAAAAACAAGTTTGTCCTCCAAATTTTTCGTTTAATGAATATTTCCATCAATGATCATAAACTTGGCATGCATCAACAGGGAGTTTTTAAGGACTCGTTCTTTTCAGGGACACATAATTGGCTAGTGGGTGGTTGTGTTGCCTAATAAGGAAAAGCTCCCACCCGCCACCTTTTCTAAAGGCCTGGGCGGGGAGGCTGGAAAAATAGCAGAGAGATTAGTTACTGGGATCTTAAATGCGTTCCCGGCACCATCCCTCAAGGTATGTGCATGGCCCCTGATGATGCAAAACATTACAATGTCAGGGGAGCATTTCTGTGTGCTTATTTGACTTCAGATAATGCTCTGTCTGTTTGCACAGTCGCTTCAGACAGTCTCCACGTGTCATCATGTTTTGTGCGGGAGATGAGGAATATGTATGGGGGAACGTGTGTGTGCACAGATGCTCGCTGTCAAAGCATGTTGCCATATATGCTACTGCTGCTGTGAGAGGACAACTGAAGGTCCAGAGCTTCACCTGGTGGACATGGACTACGAGTAGGTTGTCTCAGGACTGGACGTGCTCTATTGGAAGATGTCCTTGCTGGAGATGTTGACGATTTCAGAGCTTGAAAGATGAAATCGCTGGATTCCTCCAGGGAACACCACCTCAGCGATCTCTGTGATGTCACCAAAAAACCTGCTGTGAACCCAGGGAAGCCAGAGAGCCCACATTTGCCAAATCTGCCATCAACCCTCCCTGTCCTGCTCTCTCGGTCTCTGCCAACCTCTGAGGTGACGTCAGTGTTGGCAGATGATATCGACGCTGCCACAGAGGTGGCACCATGCCCGTCTAATGTCATGCAGTCTGTGGTTAAGAACTCATTTCATGCTGAGTCTTGTGAGAACATGGTGGTGTTTAACATATTTAATTATATTTAACAGTTATGGCATTTGCCTTACAGGTTCTCTGTAAACTTAGACAACCACATGATGATGTTTTTGAAGAAACCCAAATGAGAATAATTTTTATCATGATACAACTCAAGGATGACATTTATTTTAAGTATTATCATTTCACTTTTTGATCATGAACTTGCTTGTGCTTGAATCATCACTCATTTTAATAAGAACTCAATCAATCCGATGACTCAATCTGCCGATGGACAGGTTCACAATGAGCATGCAAATTTGCCATACAGTACATTTACATAGAGTGTATAACAGTCAGAGCCAGGTACATCATGTTGTTGAAAGACAACCGGTAGATAAAGGCTCATTTGACATTTGTGTTGAAATCTGGCTGAATATTTCTTTGACAGTGTGTATTTTATTTTCCATCTATAACAAATCCTTCTATAATTATCCTTGCTTATCATCCCATAATACACACACTAAAAAGGCATGATGGGTTCTTTTTGATTTGTACACGTTTTTTTTTGCTTGTAATAGGTTTGGGCCACAAAACAGAATGGTATGTTATTGCTTCTTGAGTCACAGGTCATCAAGGACTTAGGTGTGAATGCTCTTCTTGGTTTAATGTGGGTGGAAACAGATCCAATCTGTCGGGGAATGGAATGCTGTTTAATGTCTTATTTACAGATGGTGGATTTCAAAGTGTTTTGTTAGTAGTGACGGGAAAGCTGCGATGATATCATGGTGTTGCAATGTTAAAGGAACAGGCAGCGATCATATGCAATTTCAAGCCCATAATATTTTTTGTCACATTCAGAGAACATTTCCTCACAATCCACTAGCTGGCCATCCCAGTGTAAATAAAACGATCTCTGTAAGCAGCCTAGGCTCTGCCGTTGCCGTTGTAAAATGCATCATAAACATACACCTTGACCGCATTTCGTTCTATATTACTGCGCTACCATAACTTGATACAAAAGTTAAAGTAGCTGCCTCTTGACGTTGCTTGGCAACCATTCAGATAGAGGAAATATATTTCTTGACGGAAGAATGATTATCTATGAATAAATCGTTACATTTCTAGTTGCTGTGCCTTCACTTTATGAAACTTTGCCAGGTATTTATAGCAACAGTTTTAGAAAAGCAATAAGCCACTCCAGTCCGTAGGTTACACTGATTCTACAACGGCTAAGGGGGTTTATGCACTCTGCGTTGTTGTGCCTAACAAAGCCCCTTAGCCGTTGTAGAATCAGGTGTAACCTACGGCCTCTCGGGGCTTATTGCTTAATTTTAAAAATGGATTTTGAAGTGTTTTGTTAGTGGTGACGGGAAAGCCGTGATTATATCATGGTGTTGCAATGTTGAAGTCCCCCAAACAAAAGTGAAACCCTGTGTGGAGTTTCTCTGGGAATACTGAAGGGAGGGGTGAGCTACCTCTCAGGTGTTTTCCGTTGGGTCCTTGATTAAAATATACAGTAATATGTAGTTTTGGACAAAAGCGTCTGCCACGAAATTTAAGTTAAAAAACATGTTTCATGTTAAAAAACATGAACATACACAAACGCAACGTTATGCACACTCTGACTGACATCACTGACTGCACCTTTAAGCAGAGACTTTCTAATGTGGAGACAGCACTCAAAATACTCCATAGAAATGCATGGGGCTAGTTTGTCACGCCAATATGGCGTTGTCTACACATATCCCACCCCTTCCTCGGCAAAACGTCGACATGTGAATACATTGAGCCAATCATGTGGTGTGTTGTGAAGACATCGTGCCAATCATGTGTTGTGATCTCGCCGCTGGAGCAAGATTGGTGTCGTGAAGCCTTGCGCACGCGCAGTTCGACCCAAAGACTGTGCCCGATGAGTGCCCATAAAACGTTGGTATATGGCTGCCGAGTGGAGGGACTTGCCTAAAAGGACTTTGCTTTAAGTCATACCCATGTTGCTCTGAAAGAGGAAAGAAAAGTTGTGAAAGTGCAATTGTGTTTAGTTCAACTTTAGAACCTGTTCAGATAGATTTTTGTCAGAGAGATCTGATTCCTGATGAGTAGACAGATTCATCAAAGCAAACTAATATAAGTAATGGAAATGACATTTACATTTCTTCATTTAGCAGATGCTTTTTATCCAAAGCGACTTACACATGTCAATTCTATTACAAGGGCCATTGTCCACAGAGCAACTCAGGGTTAAGTGCCTTGCTGAAGAGCACAACAGTGGAAGCCGGGAATTGAGCCCACAACTTTTGTGGCTACTGCATGCTAGCCCAGCCCCTTATAGAGGGGGAGCAGCTTCACAGAAGAGAACTTCTGACGGCAAATTTGAGGAAAAGTTGGTAAACCACCCTTCTTACCTAATTTGAGGGGGCTGATTCTGAATATTTTGTTTACCAAGCTCAATTCTGAGTTCTAAGCCGCATAATCAGCATTTTAACATAAAAAAAAAATATATATTTTCTTATTTTTCCCTAAATTGGGTTCATTTTCAAAAGTAATCACTAAAACCAAATAAAACTGTTCTCTAAATACATGTTTGAGCATTAAAGAAGCCATACTATAGTTTATTAACATATTTAATGCGAACATGATTACAGTTATGTAATAAACTCGGAAATTCTAATCAAAACACAACCATATTTTTATTGCTAACATAGTGAGTCACTCATGTGGTGTTTAATGCATTTCATCACAATAACAAGTTGCACAGATAACCTTCAATTCAGAATACAGTATATGAACTAATGAATAAACTAGATAATAAGCTTAATGCAGAACTGCATCTACTGTCAGCAACAACCGACAAGTAAAAAAGATTTTACTTCTAGTAACACTGGATTTGGTACTGTATGTGTGCTTGCCTTTATACTAGAGCTTGATCATGTGCTCTTCTAATATGCCATTGAGCAGCATCACTTGTTGTTGTCACAATACCAAAATTATGACTTTGATACAATACCTGCCATAAATATCTTGATACTCGATACTAGCCTAGAAATCTAGACGCACCCTAGCGGCGGCAAATTAATTTGCTCAGCCTGTACGTCTAGTATCAAACCATAGGGATTTCTATTGGCTGACGCCGTGGACTTCATCCAATCACAGCGCTCTATTTTGTTAGAGAGTCTTAAGGCGGGCTTAACAGGATAACGACAGTCCTGTGATGGTGAACAACAAGGAAGGTGGCTATGGCTAACGAAGAGCGGTTGTTTGAATCGGCGTTGGCGTCAACTTTGGAGGAGTTGGACTTGTGCTTTTCTTTGAAAGTTGAGCAACACAATGCACTTAAGTAATTCCTTTCGAAGAAGGATGTATTTGCCGTTTTGCTGACCGGATACGGATATGGTCGTAGCGCTGGCCTATTGCATGCCTAGGCAGTTTGAAAGACAATTCTCTGCCCGCCCCTTGGATTAAGCGAGGTAAATGGTTCGATTCCAGACTATACATTTTAATGATATAGAATGGCCCGCCAGGCTAACTCGATACTGAAACTATATCCAAATCTTAAAATATCTGGAAAAGAAAGGACGCAGGCCTCCTCCAAGTGTATTGAGTCATTTGTGTTGAATTTGGTGCACTTTTGGTCAATTCTGAGTTTTAAACTTCTAAACTTCCTACATAATTATTATGACCGCCGCACAGCGAAGCGGGAATCATATAGGTTTAGTCAGATTTTTCTTTTTTTTCCTTTTTCACATGGCCAAATTTCCGTCAAGGATTCCCAGGACACTGAAAGACCGGGGTACACGAAACTTGGTGGGCATGTAACCCCACATGGATAGCATGGAACCATCGTTTTTCGTTTTGATCTGTAGCCCCCCCACTGGACAGGACCCCCCGAAAGGAGACACAGTTTTCTGTGAATATCTCGAAAAACGTAGGGTTTAGGACAGGGGTCGGAAACCTTTTTTGTCTGGAGAGCCACTTTTACCAAAATTATTATTTATTTTTTTTTATCTCAGAAGAGCCACATAAAGACGGTTACAAGAAAAAGTTTGGATATTTAACGTACAGTTACTTTCATTCAACAGAGGATTTTAAAATACACTTTCTACTAGTTTTAAAAGTAGGCCTAATGTGTAACTTGAAATGTAAAGTGGAATGACAGAAGTATATTTTTCCCTATTTTTCCGGTGTCCTTTGGTATGCAAAGTAACATCATAGTTAACAACACAACACTCCATTTTCGTTGACATATCATTGGCAAAATTGAATATTAGGCCTACCAGAGATTAGATTTGGTGATGGTCTTGGAGTCTGGCTGGCTCATATTCAGTGAGGTGAAGTTTCATGCAAGAATTGAGGCTGTCATCATTTAAGGCAGACATCCCAACCTGCAAAAAGTCATTTCAGGGAGCTATCACGGTGACTGGAATGGTGACTAGGATGGTGACTGGGATGGTGATTGGGACGGTGACTGGGACGGTGACTGGGACAGAGACAGAGACAGGCACGGTGACGGGAACAGAGACGGGCACGGTGACGGGGATGGTGACAGACCACTCAGGAGAGACAGGAACAGAGAAGGGCTCGGGCAGAGGCGGGGCCGGAAAGTCAGAGGCGTCGGGCGACTGGGCTGCAGGCGACTGGGCTGCGGGCACAGGAGCGGGCGCCTCTGGGCTGGGCACAGGAGCGGGCGCCTCTGGGCTGGGCACAGGAGGCATGGTGTCGGATGACCGGGTTGGCACGTCTCCTCCTGGAGGGACACCATCCTGAGGAGTTCCAGTTCCCCCCCCAGAACTCATCCAGGTCCGGATGAGTTCTGGGGGGGGAACTGTAACTCCTCAGGCTGGGGTTCTGGACCTGAAGCAGCCGGCTGAAGGCGCAGCACGCCCAGACTAAGCCCCTGGCAATGGGCTGCAGGGGCAGGGTTAGGCGGGAGACTAGCAGCCTCAAAAACTGGATTACTGGAGGGAACAAGGAGGGACTGAAGGCTCTTACCCAGACCTGAGAGCTGGTCAGCCAGGGTAGCCATTCCTGGAACCTTCTGTAGCCAAGGCCTTGAGGAAATAGTCCTTTCCATCAAAGAACAAATGGCATGCCGGCGCTCCAAGTCAGTGGACTTCACTAGCTCTGAGTGGAGCCTGCTGAGGGTGTACTCCACTTGATTTAGCTCCTCCATTGGGAAATCCGAGTCTGCTGGGTCCATTTGTGGTCGGATCGTACTGTCAGGGTTGTGCAGGAGGACCCAAGTGCAAGACTCAACCAGGCAGACTTACAGACAAAACAGAATTTATTTTAAAACACAAACTTTACATTTAAAGAATTTCTGAGTTACGTACAGGACTTTGACTAGACAAACAGAGAGACGACCTGACCAGGAACAGAGAAACAGGAGGGTAGAAATACACAGAGCAATTAACAGAGAGACAGAGGACTGGACGAAACCAACGAGACAATAACAAGGAACAGGTGAGGAGGCAGAAATGGAGGGAAAACAAACAAGACAGGAAGCACAGACCAAATAAGGAGATGGGGTGGAGACAAAGACAGACTTACAATCTTACAATAAAATAATTTATGTGTACATTTAGTGACTGTACTGTACACCAACAGAGTTTTCTGTGAATATCTTGAGAACCGTAGGGCCTAGGATGACCAATTTTTTCGTATGTTTGCCTCTAGGGGTCATGTTAACCCATTCCATATGCACACATGTGCATAAACAGATACACACGCACACACATACATTCACAGTAATCATATGTATGACATACTCACACAGTAGACATATGTACGCATGCATGTATGCACACACACAGGCACATACACAGGCACACACACACACACACACACACACACACACACACACACACACATAAGCATAAACATGTACACGCAGACATGCACACAATTCAAGAATTTCTCAGAATTATGAACAGGCAAGATGGGGGTGGGGTTGTATAAAATTAATTTTACATGTGAAATCTATGAACTAATCATGTTTTGGTACTTGTTGTCTAGCAGATACCAGTGAGAATTGAGTGTGCATAATGCAATTTAGTGAGACAGTTAGAATCATATATGCCTTTCAGCGTGATTTATTTTTGTGGAAAAAATGTGCTGGACTGGGCGGCGGTCATATTTTGTACCGCTCTGCGGTACATCTAGTTATTTTTGTAGTCAGTAAAATAGTAGTTTGTGTGTAATTAAGTCCTTTATTGTTTGTTATAGCTCATGATAAGGGCATCTGATGTAGGCTACCCTAGGCCTTCCTGTGTTTATGGGATTTCTTTGACAGTTGCAAAGGGAAAAAAGTGAAGATAGTCTTCTTTGCTCCCAGTGTAATTTAATAAGTACGTTTCAACCACTCAGGTCTTAATCAGATAGGCCTACACCATTATCTGTTGCAATATCTGTGTGCATTCCTACATTAGGTCTATTTCTTTTATAGTTATCATCATTTTCTACCACATAACAAATACCAAATAACAATACAAAAGTTTCTTACAACTGCATACTTCTTAAATGTGCTGCAGTCAGATGGGTGTCCTATGGTCTATTACCAGTGTTGAATGAGCAGTTTTTGCACTGATCACTACTGGACATTCCACATTGCTAGACAGCACTTGAGTGAGGATAGACTTATTTCCACTTCACAAATAACCATCGCTATCTGCAATAGCTACAGTACAGGGACATTAATCAGTTCATAGCTGATGATTTGTCCTAGGTCCACTTCTTTTCATCATATGCAGTAATGATGCACTGGAGAATGTTTCTTTTTGTTGCACTATAAAGGATATCTTGTATATTTTTTTTGCAAATAATGCAATCTCCATAGCACTCTTCAGCACTCCTCAAACATGCACACTCTTCCATTGTTTTGCATGGCTGGAATTTGAATGATAGGAAAGAGCACCAGTGAGATGTTTTAACTAGGCAAGCACAGTTGCCTTTACAGTAAAAAAAAAATACAGTGTAAATCCTCTGTAAAGACTGACAACTGTTTATAATAGTTAGTGACAGTACTTTCTACAGAAAAATTAGCAGTCACCTACTATTCTATCAATTTTTTATTAAGGAATCTATTTTGTTTCTAAACGTCATACTGAATTTTAGCTATTATTTCAATTCATATTTTAGTTTTAGCTTATTTTCATTTGCTACTTTAGGGTCATTGGGGTAATTCCTGTCCTGTCCTACAACATATCTGATACATAAAGAGTTTATTAATGCCTTATGTTTTGCAATTCCTATTAAATCTGATGGCAAAAGCAAAAAGTATGTGAATTATGCTAATTAGCAAGCTGAAAACTCAAAATTGAATATGGTAAACAAAATATTTGAATTCAGCACCCTCAAATTGTGTGAAATAGCCCCTTTACCGACTTTTCCTCAAATTTGCCAACAGGACTTTTTCTGAACGTTTGTAAGCTATCTGTTCTCCCTCTATTAGTTTTTTTCAGTCGCTAACAAGCGTTTGTCTTACCAGTTGTCACATTTTCAAAACTCTAAACACAATTAGCACAGCATCGGTCTTTTGTGGCCATACCATTCACTCATTTCATGTCGTTTTCACACAATATGCAGTCAGTGAACACATTTCTACAATGCTTATATTTTCTTAACAAACAAGCTATACCTCCCAACAAAACTATGGATTGTTTTTGTAGTATTTATGAATGTTAACACACAACATCCCACAATAGCAAACACAATATTCCAAACCTTAGAGACAGTATAAAAACCTCTGCTTCTGCTCTGCTTCTGCTACTAAATGGTTTTATCCCAGGTGCATCGCCTTGGATAATATCAGATGCGATGTTGATGGAAACATGTGGCCTAACCCTGAAGATCGCAGAGATTAGATACAGTAATTTGGGCTTTTTGCTGTTGTTTTTTGTTCAGAATGCTCTTGTGTGTTTCATGGATATTTTGTTCACTGTAAGCAATACTGTAAAACTTTTTCTGTTCTATCATACTGTAAACAGTATTTCTACTGTACCTCCTGTAGTAAACAGTAAAGGGAAAAAAAACTGATTTGCTAATTTACTGGAATGCTTTTGAATGTGAACATTACATATGGCCATACAGTTCCCAACCAAGAAATTTAGTGTAAAAACGATGGATAGCATGTTTTGCATGCAAATACCTGTAAAACTGAAACATAAAAGTCTATGCAGTTTTTGTAATGTCAACAATAGCCAGTATTTTGAAACCTGGTGTACTTTGATTGACTGCATGTACCTTGTGAAGTGAAAACAAGTGTTATTCTTTGACAGAATAATTTCATTTTGAGTCAGATTTCCAGTGTTTTGGTAAAGTTAGTGTGTGCAGAGAAAGATGTGTTCTGTTTTGAAATGAAGAGTTAGTATATATTTAACAACATGTGTTTTTGAGAAGAAAATTATCCAATTGGCCAATTGTGTTTTGTAGGTGTGAGTCTGTGTTAAGAGTTTAGAAAAACTATCTGAAGTATGGGTAAGCGCTTGTTAGCGATTGAAAAAAACTGTAACCACTGTGCTACCACCACCACCCTATCCTGAGCATTGCATTTATATATTTGCATCCCCAAAGAGTGCGTGAACACATGCTCCTCGTTTGACACATTTCCATCTTCTGCTTAGTTGCCCTCAGTAATTCATATTTTGTCATATCACTATAACTGACATTTTAACATGTATAGTAAAACTGTAAAAATGTGTGTTGCACTGAAAAAAAACATGTGCAGTGGATTTTGTCCCCAACAGGCCCTCAATTTAAGTTCCAAGTGTGTCCCCATGGCATGAGTCCCTGTTGTGTGAGGTAATTGTTCTGTTTTCCTATGGGGCAATTTGACATTTAGCAGCATTTTCAGCACCTCTAAATTTGGGTCCCATGTCGGTTCCTGTTCTTGTGCCCCCAACATCCTTAACAGCCATTTTTAAATCCTTTTCCATGATGCACCGCTGTCCTTGAGATAGGGACCCCTTACCTCAACACACACCCACACACACCCTTTATCCCCCAGAAGACCGTCACTAACGTGGCTTACAAACACACACACGCACACACACACACACACCCTTTATCCCCCAGAAGACCGTCACTAATGTGTCTTACACACACACACACACACACACACGCACACGCACACATGCACACACACACACACACACACACACACACACACACACATATATATATACATACAGTACACACATGCACACCCTTCACACACAGACACACACACACACACACACAAACACATACACACACACACACACACACACACACACACACACAAACACACACACACACACACGCTTCAGGGTGGAAACAAGGCCACTGGGGTCTGTTGGGGTCATCTGACGTGGCCTATGGTGCTTGCCTTTGAGGGTGGACGTCCCTGTGCACAGGGCCGCGTTTGGGCATTGGGCAAAGGGGCTGCTGCCCCGGGCCCCGGCGCAGGACATTTAAAAAATAAAACAAATGTCTTATCGTCACCTGTCTTTGCCCGTATTAATGCATGATATCACAGACAACAATGGCTTTGCATGAGACAATTAGGAAATATGAAAGCAGAGCTCGAAAAAAGAGAGAGCGGCAGCCAGACTTTCTCAGTAAGGCGCGCCAAAACCACAGCCGTACCCAAGTACGCACTGTGCGTATCATCAGGCTACTCAACAACGAGAGGCCTAGGCTACCATAACTTCCCAACTCTGCACAGTATTCCATTAACTGCATGACAGTAGGCTATTTACAATTTTCTCGTAAAGTAAAGTTTGGAAACACGTTATCAAAATCAACTTAATGCAGAACTATGCACGTGCGCACCTTTTGTTTGAGCAGGAGAGATAGCCTACATACAGTACGCATGCTACAGAAGTTGTAGCTAGCTTGTTGTTGTTTTCTATTACTATGCTGGTTATCAGCACACAATGGTATAAGCTAATTCATTAACGCGAGACTCATTATGGCTATAACACGTTTTTTTTTTAAACAACGAAAACAGAAAGGATGGAGACAGTAAAGCGAGAGGAGTTATTTCAAATGGGCAAGCCGCAAGCAAAAGGGCTAGCATTACCGCGCTGTTTAAAGCCATACGTGAACGTAGCCTTCGCTAGAACAAAACTAAAGGTAACTTTAGCCTTTATAGGGCTATACAAAGTTGTCCAAATAAATAGGTCATTGTTAGGCGCTGTTGTTGTAAAGATATTGCATGTGGATGTCATTAGCCTACTATGTAGGCTACTTTTTAACTGACCAATGCAGGAACCTAACCGGGAAAAATATTATCAAAGCGTTGAAAGTTAGGTGGGTGTGTGCGTACCATCGCATTCATTCCTGCAGGCGCCCTGTCCACTTTTTTCAAAACGAGGATCAAAATAGTGATAAGTCCACGTCTAGGCATGCTACCCCTGTCCCTGACAACGTTACCGTTATCGGCTGCGACCCCTTGTTTGTATTTGATGTGGTTGGGCTGTGTGTGTGCGCTAGACTGCGTGTTTCTATGGCAAGCCGATTGAGCATTTATTCAGATATCTTGATATCAGGTATAATTGTCATGTACATGCAAGCCATTTCTGTCCACTAGTTAAAACTAGTAAGCCATTTCTGTGTGAACTAGTTAACTAGTGACAGCCAAAATGCTCACTAGTTAACTAGTAAGGCCCAGATTATCTCTAGTTAACTAGTTCATATGTTTCATATCTTAGTTAACTAGTAATGCTCAGCATGTTCACTAGTTAACTAGTGGACACTGAAATGTGCACTAGTTAACTAGTTTAAAGACTTCTATATTTTACTAGTCAACTAGTAAGGTACAAAAATGTTTACTAGCTGACTACTGAATGTCAAATTCCCACTTGTTAACTTCTATGTAATTTGGCCAGCCGCTTGAGCATTTAGCTGCTTCACTGCCACACATGCAAACTAGTGAGACTTAAATTGTTCCACTAGTTAACTAGTGGACAAAAACGGTCAGCTTGTTTGTGTTTTTAGGTGTAACTAGTTAACTAGTGAACAAAATATGCATGCCACTAGTTAACTAGTAAGGCCCACAACACCCTCACTAGTAAACTAGTGGGTATTTTGGCCTTTACATGTTAACAAGTGACCATTTTGGCATCTCACTAGTTAACTAGTGGGCATTTTGGGGCACACTAGTAAACTAGTGACACTTTTTGCACCTCACTAGTTAACTAGTAGAATGGAAATTGCCATCACTAGTTCACTAGAGGGTGTTTTGGTGCACACTAGTAAACTAGTGACACTTTTTAGACCTCACTAGTTAACTAGTGGGCATTTGTGTCTTCACTAGTTAACTAGTGAGCAGTTCTACCTTCACTAGTTTACATGTAATGTGTCACACTGAAGCCACTAGTTTACTAGCTAGAGTACCTTTGGCCAGCATGTTACAGTAACTTGTGTGCCACATGCAAATGTTGTGGGTGGGATTTCGTGAAATTCTGCACTGTGATTGGTTGTCATGTTCTATTTGGACATAGCCAATAGAAGCCTCAATTTCCAGAATTCTCCGCCTCCTAATTTGAATTCTGCGCCACAGAATACTAGTACAGTACAAAGATACTGTCTGCATAAATCGTCTTGTAAGTAAACTACCAGTGCTTTTTCAAAGTTCTCAATGTCTCGTTTTAAATGTCAGGGCCCTTGGAAGCCTACCAATGTAGTGTGGAGATACATTGAGCCTCGTAAAAATGGTGTAAAACAGTGATTTATTTGCATGGCTAGCCCGATGCTGAAGCACCACCATTGAAAAAGCTGTTGGTAGCAACGGCTAACTAGAGCCAGATTTTGGAGTGCAGGGGACAAGCCGAGATGGGCTATGAGACATACGTTCACACTCGGTATCATGTTTCAACACACTTTAGGTCAATATCACACCGGAATTCTCCTTTAACTAGTGAGCCTACTGCCATCACCTAGCTAGCTAGTAAACCATTTATGGTTCACTAGTCAACTAGTGACATTGACCTACTGCAACTAGTTAACTAGTGAGGTGTTTTGCCTTCACTAGTAAACATGTGCTCATTTTTGGCTGTCACTAGTTAACTAGTGAGACCCAAGAGCCTTCAACTAGCTGACTGGTATGCATTTTGGCCTTTACTAGTTAACTAGTAGACATTTCTGGCTCTCACAAAAAAAAAATGTGTTCACTAGTTAACTAGTGAGCCACTAGATGACCTTAACCTGGCCCTGCCTGTGCAGGTCCTATCAGAGTCCCGTGTTGAAAGACCAGAAGTGCTTATCGCCAGTGCTGGAATGTATCTGTGATGGGGGACCCTCCCTTGGTCTGGCATAGGCTTGGCAAAGGAATTGGCACATGGAGTGAGAGGACGAAAAACACACACCCTCTCTCTCACAAACACACACACACACACACACACACACACACACACACATCGTCTCGGATGGCAGCCGTTGAATAGTAATGTCCGGGAGTCAGCAAATGTGTGTTTGTCATCTTCTAAGCTTGCATCGATGCTTGAGACCATGACGGCAAAGCCTCTATTCCACAAATCTGTCTGTCTGAGACTATTGTCTATTGTCTTGGTGACTAAACTATAAAAAGCCTAATCCCTGTCCACACGGGGATCTCAACCCTCTGACCGAAACTGGATTAATTTCATTGGAATGAGTAATCTGACCACAAGTAGTCTGTCAGAGCCATAGAGACAGGCAAATCATCACACTGAAAATGTGTGTGTGTTTGTGTGTATGTGTGTGTTTTATGAGGTACTTGTCTCTTTTAGCCTCATAAAAAGTGCATTCCTAGGAACTCGTGTACTTCTGTGTACCTGTACTGCATGTGTAGAAACTGTTTGACATTAAATGACAGTACTTTAGCGGTGTGTAACTGGACAAAGAACAACTTATCCAAGTTGTAGCTCAAAACTCCATACTATGCCAATCTATTGCAAAAGGCCTATAGCAATGCCACTAAACCACAATAGTGCCATTGTTTTCGGAGGAGATTACATTATTTTAATATTGGGAATAAAAGCTTTGAGATTCATTTTTAATACAGCCAGACATTGGTGACTAATATTGCCAGTGTACAATATACGGGACACTTCATAGCTCCTGAACATGGGACTCAAGACAAGTGCTGCTCTGCAGTGACGTTTGCATGCTGTGATGCTACGTGCCAGCTTCAGGTGTACCTGCTGACCCAACTAAGATAAGCTAGCGCTAGGCTAAGCTAAACTATGCTTGGTGCCCGCTTAAGCTCTGCTATCATGATGTGCCATCTCTCCTTGTGTCCATGGGACAGTCCTGCCTGCCTGCCTGCACGTATAGGCATAGGAGATCTCTCACAGTGACACTGCAAAGCACACATGCAAGATCTGATTGACCCATTCGGCCCAGCGCGTCATTGTTTTAAATGTCAAATGAGATGTACAGTGTGTCTATGTGGCGAGGCAAGAGGGAATCACCCTTCCACATCCGCATATCTGACACAGCCTCCGGGGGTGCTAATCCTCTGCGTAATGACTATTATTAGACTCACACACACACTGAGAGGGAGATCATCAGTAACAATGTGTTTCTGTGTGTGTGTGTGTGTGTGTGTGTGTGTCAGTGTGTATGTTTGTATGTTTGTGTGTGTGTGTGTGTGTGTGGTGTGTGTATGGATGTACACCTGAATGTGTGCATGTGTGTGTGTGTGTGTGTGTGTGTATACACCTGGATGTGTGTGTGTGTGTGTGTGTGAAAGAGTGTGTATATACTGTGTGCATATCTGTGTGTTTAGTACAGAAGTTTGAATATGAGTGTGTTATATTTGGCAAGACCCTCAACATGCATTTAGCTGGATAAATTCCATCTGTTCCAGCCCATCATAGACAATTAGGGTAAAAAAGAAGATATCTGGCCATCACCCAATGTGTCTCATCATCTGTCATATTACATCCTTTCTCACATTCCCTCATTCTGTCAGGTTGAGCAGACACTATGACTGGTGCAGTGCAGGGAAATATAGAACTCATTTTTGCTTATTCATCCTGAGTATGTATCAAAGATTCTAGAACATGTATTCAATGACAAACCTGTCTATTAAAGGCCTTCATGACATAAGTCATGATGTCACTGTTGTTTTCCCTTAAGGGGCGATGAGATAAAGCTTTGCAGTGGCATGAGTAATGTCCTGTAAGGTCACTAAAGGTCTGTTTATTCTTCTTTATTTAGCTTGATGTTTACAGCTGCCTGCATATCTTCCTCCTTAACATCATCATTCTGTAATGTTTAGCTGAGCCCTGACTGATGTCTGCTAAAAGGCATGAAGTGTTTAACTTTGATATGACCAATCAAATTGTTTATGAGTCTGACATTGAAAAGCCTAAGATTTGATTGGCCAGATTCACTCAGCAGTGAAAGGAAGTGTGATGTGATATGATGGCAGTCAATGGAGCGTTAAATGAGATAGACGGGTGGGAGGTCGCGTGGAAACAGGGTCTCCATTGTCTCCCATATCGCCCACATCTGCCCGTTGTCGCTGTCCGATGAAGTCATGGCAGCGTCAGGTGGAATTGTGAGCGTTGTGTGCCACCACCACACCCCCCGGAAGCTCCGACTGATGCGGAGCTTGGGCCCGCTCAGTGCAGCGCTGCCCTTGACATCCACCCCGTGTGAGGTTATCAGAGGAGGCTTGGGCTGGTATCAGAGACGTGAGTACACACTGTTTCCACACTGATGCTGCCCATTGTTTCTGGGCCTCAGTATTTGTGCAGCCCACGCAAAATATCTGGGCACACAATCCTTTTCCTTTTGTTCTAAACTTACACCCTACTGATGTCCTTGAACTGAAATAAACCCTTTTTTGTTGTTATTCTTCTTTGCTCTGTTTCCTTTTAAAGAGTCAAATTTTATCTGCACCTGAGTGGGTGTCCGGTAATGTGGAGACGTCAGACAAAGTAAACGTGTGACGGCTGTTGGACTCCACAAGAGGCTCGCTGTGCGGCCTCACCATAGACTGGTGTATCTGTCTGGCATGTCTCTGAAGTGACTGCATCTTATAGCAAAGGTCAGAATGATCATTTCCTATTATGAACTATACTATTCTCAGTCTCCTTTATCCCAAGCCATGGCAGGACATGCAGCTATCATTGTGTGCGGACCAGAACTCAAAGCACAAATCAAAGCACATCAAAGAACTACCCTGAGATCAACCAAGCATGATAGTATGAATGTAATATTCTGTGGAAGCTCTGTGCTAATGTGAAGTGGATTATAATGCAATTATGCACAATTATCCCATTGAGGTTCCCATGGTATTACCAATACCAAGCATAGGAATGTTTGTTAAAGTAAATCCTAACCACCTGCATTAAAAACAACAAGCAAAAGACAACAATAGGGACAAGCAGAGGGGAATTCTAAGATGAACATATTAAACAATAGCATCATTGTCATTGATATTGATAATGGGGAGATAAGCGCACAAATGCCTGTCGTGCCAGGCCTGGTGCGGTGCCTCGGTCATGCTGACGTCGGTGTCACTTCAAAACAATACTGAGAGGACAGAGCGGGAGAAGAAATCTGGTGTTGCAATGGCATGATTACATCTACATTGTTCATGTGCACAGGGACAGTATGGGTGCCAGACTGGCATATAGTGCCCACACTGTTGGCATTCATGATGCCAGCAGCAATCTGGCCTCAACGTTTCACAGCACAGAAGACGTCACTGGCGTCTGTGTGCTGTGTGTGTGTGTGTGTGTGTGTGTGTGTGCTGTGTGTGTGTGTGTGTGTGTGTGTGCTGTGTGTGCTGTGTGTGTGTGTGTGTGTGCTGTGTGTGTGTGTGTGTGTGTGTGTGTGTGTGTGTGTGTGTGTGTGTGTGTATGTGTGTGTGTGTGTGTGTGTGTGGGAGGGGGGAATTATACTTGAACTGATTGCACTCTAAGATTTCCTGGAGTTTGGACTCTTGTGTGATGAGAGGTTCTTGGAGAACTCTCAGTAGCTCTCAGTAAGATCATCTCAGTTATTATTATTATGCCTTGATAACTGTCTCATATGAGCAGGTCACAGTCTACTTACTATGAAAAATGGTCTTACTCTTACCCACACTTATCTGAACATCTCCATAGACTACTACTAAGTGTAACTTAAACTCCCATAGTTCAACTGTTTTCCTATAAAGTGCTGACAGTCTACTGTAACTGTCTGTCAGACTGGTTCTCTCATTTCCCCACACCAGCAAACCAGTTACAGTTGAGTGTATGAGAGCTGAGATAACGAATGACCAACATCGATTCTGTCCTCACATATGTTTCCCTTAAAAGGCTTGGCAGATGACCAACATAGTACCTTCTTCAAATAAACACAGAGAATCAGTGACATGTGGAAACAAACAGTATGTGATAAATATCTCTACACTGGTGTTCAAACAAGTCGGAAGTCTGATATGAAGGAAGAAAGTCTGATATGAAAATAATAATGACCTGATAACAACAACAACAAAAACAATACATTGCATTTACCGAGTGTGCTTCCCACTAAAGGGGGAACACGACTAACCCCCACCAATGTGCATCACCACCTGGGTGATGCATAGCAGCCATTATGTGCCGGAACATTCACCGCATATCAGCTTGATGTGGAGGATGTGACCAGCATTCAAATAAATGTGGAAATGGTTTAGAGATCTTTCATGATGGTTTATCTTAAATAACATCTGACCTGCTGCTAGCAAACAGGTGTTTCCACATAAGGATGCTGAAAGTCAACATGTCTGTTTGACAACAAGGAAGTCATTAAACAAATATCCATGGGTACTGCCACAACAGAATGGCATTTTGCTAAACAACTAGACATGAAACACAAGATTTTCAGAGCAAGAACAATGTAGGAACAGGCAGTTTTGAAGTGGAGATTAAATCTCGATTGTTCATGGCGACCCAAAAGAATGTGTTGTTTACCCATTAAACTATGTCCTTCCCATAGTGTGGGCATCCACAGAACGGACAACATCCACACCACTTTCACCATGTCTATGAGAAAGATTCCTGCGGAATCAGCAGACTTCTTAGCACTGGAGAACAACCAATGTGATCTATAGGATCTGGTTACAAGGGAGTGAGAGAAATTTAAATTTCAATTTAATTTAAATTTAAATTTAAACCTTTGCTTTAGTTGTGGACTTCCTGTCTAAAGGTGAAGGTTTCTTTTTTTAAAGTTGATTTTCAAATGAGAATGACACACTAAATTTGAGATTCACTCTAAAATACAAATCCCATAATGCATCCCTTTTATCTCCCCAAGCTGCTAACAGGCTGATGCAATTCAGAGAAGCAGCTTGAAAGTGTGACGGATCCATGTGAAGGATGACAAACCTATAGTGACCTATTGGGAGAAGACTGAGAAATACTTGGGTGGTGGAGCATTACATAGGTCACGCCCTTCTCTGCTGGAGAAAACAAATGAATTGAAAACAAAAGATATATCCAGATACAATCTGTTTAGCTATAAATGGAGTGATATCAACATAGTAAATATGAAGGCAGATATGACTATAATAAGGAAGTGATAACGCAGCACTCAAATAAAGGGGAAGGAAAAGTTATGAAATCTTTTATCATTTTCATTAATATTGTCCTGTAATGAGCACACTATTTGAAATAGCCTGACAATAGTCGTTTGACCGAAACAATGCTGTAATAAATATAATTGCATACAAAGTAAACTGTGTGCGGCAGTTCTCTCTTTACTATGAGCACACTGAAGCAAATCCCTATAACTTGCACCGAGTTGTATGGCAATAAAGTATTTAATCTTGTATTATTGCATAATATATCACTAGTATTACTTAATATATCACTCATATATTAGTCTGTGCAATAAACATGAGCATTTATGCATTCAGATAGTGAAAATCCACTTGTCTTTGATACCTGGCTGCCAAGGATGTGTTTGGATTGACCAAACCAGGTTCCTCCTAGTAGGTCAACACACAGTGGGGGGGGTCAAAAAGGAGAGTGTTTCTTCCAGAGCCTCCACCAGGAGGTTACTCTACTGTGAGAAAGTATTTGTCTACAGTTGCTCAACCGTAGAGAAGAGGGTGACACAGCAAGTGAAGAAGGAGATAGCGAAATACAGGTCAATAAAGCAATATGATAAGAGACCCAGTAATACAGAACCACAATGGCCTATAGTGAGTGTATTATCAGCCAACCCAGGGTTGTATCAGCACCCTGCGAGATTAAATAGATAATAAAGTTTGACGTTTGAAGTTAAGTTCTCCTCTGAATCTGGGATAGAGGAGTGGTTATGTATTTGTTTTATAATAGGCTGTCAAAGGGAGCTTTCTGGGGCAGCCCAAACCCTTGGCCATCAATCAAGAACGATTTCCTGAAACCTCCGTTTAACAGAGGGCAGAAGTTTGGCTTCCATTGTGAGGTTTTAAACAAAGCCATTTTTGGAGGCAAATGCCAAGGGACATTTTTAAGTTTAGACTTTTCCCTCATTGTTAATGCTCTGAGCTTTGATTTTCAGAATTCTGAACTTATTTATAGAAACGCGTTTTGCAAAATGCTTCGACATAGATTTCCTATGTTTGTCCCTTGTTTCTAAATGTGATAAAAGTGATTTCTATATTAACCGAGGGCTGTTATCGGCATAAAGATGACAGAAAGGGCAAACGTCTGGCACCAGGTTCGACTGATAAAAGACTGATGTGGAACATACCAAGTAAGGATTGAATGCAGGGGCTGGGGGGTGGTCACCCCTTTACTTCAAAGTGCTAACAGGACTGTATGACAACAATCAAACCATTGTTTCGCATTAAAACATAAATAAACCTCTCTCTCTCTCTCTCTCTCTCTCTCTATATATATATATATATATATATATATATAGAGACTGGTATATCCAAATATAATGACTGCTAAATTAATACACTTGCAGTAATAGCCACACCTCATACTACTGATGACAGTGCATGACAAGGTATATCCGCTCTGGATTGTTAAAGATAAAGCCTGTATACTGTACCTTGAGCATACCTCTCAGGTAATAATAATAATAATAATAATAATAATAATAATAATAAAATGTATTTATATAGCACTTTTCAAGCCCAGAGCACAAAGTGCTTTACAGACAAACAAATAACCAAACAATAGTAAAACACAAACCCAAAACAAAACAAACAAAAATGATGATAATGATAATAATAAATTAGCAGAGACATACACTACCGTACAAAAGTTTTCCATGAAAACTCACACTTTTATTCATCAAATGAGTTGCAAAATGAATAGAAAATATAGTCAAGACATTGACGAGGTTAGAAATAATGATTTTTATTTTAAATAGCTTAATCATTTTGTCCTTCAAACTTTGCTTTTGTCAAAGTATTCTCCATTTGCAGCAATTACAGCCTTGCAAAACTTTGGCATTCTAGCTGTCAATTTGTTGAGGTAATCTGAAGAAATTTCACCCGGCGCTTCCTAAAGCACCTCCCACAAGTTGGATTGGCTTGATGGGCACTTCTTACATCACAGGGTACGGCAAAAATGGAGTGATAGCCTTCCTTATTCAAATTCCCTTTTACCTTATACAAATCTCCCAGCACCAAAGCAGCCCCACACCATCACATTTGCTCCACTATGCTTGACAGATGGCGTCAGGCACTCCAATATCTTTTCCCTTGTTCTGCGTCTCACAAATGTTCTTCTGTGTGATCCAAACACCTCAAACTTAGATTCGTCTGTCCATAACACTTTTTTTCCAATCTTCCTCTGTCCAATGTCTGTGGTCTTTTGTCCATCTTAATCTTTTATTGGTCAGTCTCAGATATGGCTTTTTCTTTGCCACTCTGCCTAGAAGGCCAGCATCCCTGAGTCGCCTGTTCACTGTGGACATTGAGATGGCGTTTTGCGGATACCATTTAATGAAGTTGGCAGTTGAGGACCTGAGATGCGTCTATTTCTCAAACTAGAGACTCATAATGTACTTGTCCTCTTGCTTAGTTGTGCACCGGGGCCTCCCACTTCTCTTTGTATTGTGGTTAGAGCCCGTTTGTGCTGTTCTCTGAAGTGAGTAGTACACACCGTTGTAGGAAATCTTCAGTTTTGGCAATTTCTCGCATGAAATAACCTTCATTTCTCAGAACAAGAATAGACTGTCGACTTTCAGAAGAAAGTTATCTTTTTCTGGCCATTTTGAGAGTATAATCGAACCCACAAATGCTAATGCTCCAGATACTCAACTCAAAGGAAGGCCAGTTTTATCTCTCTTTAGCTCTAATCAGCACAGCAGTTTTCAGTGTGAAAATACGGCCCTTGCGGTCCATACTCACACACAGGATGAGCGGCTAGGCCTCACTGAGGTGAAGTGATGATGGGGTGAAGACACAGCAAGCAAACGTGGATTTTGGTCGAGAGTGCAGATTTATTTACAGTGCAAAAACAGTGCAAATAGCAAACAGAAAGACTTGATTGACTTGAACAGAAATTAACCAACCGGTTTGCAATTCAAAAGTTTCTCAGCACCCAACCTCACAACAAGTTGTTGTATCCATCTGTCAATGAATTGATTCAGTTCAACATT
The DNA here is from genome assembly GCF_018492685.1 of Alosa sapidissima. NCBI lineage: Eukaryota > Metazoa > Chordata > Actinopteri > Clupeiformes > Clupeidae > Alosa > Alosa sapidissima. The sequence continues at coordinate 27,558,062 of NC_055977.1, forward strand.
CAATAATTTGTGCCGCTTCCGATTAATGAGCGTGCTTGGAGCGTGGGAGACACAGTACTCCTGATTGACTGTGAAGCTCAACGGTCGGGAATTTTGTGCTTCTGGCACGCTGCGATTGCCGCTTGCGATGCGATAATTGTGCAGCTCTATTTCAAAGCCCAGTAAGGTGACCAGCTGTTGGCGTCATCACATAACAGTCTTGAATAGAACAATAAGGAAAGCAGCATTCCTCTGCAAACATCTCAAAGAAAGTCAGGAAGCCAAAGTAGTCTAAGTCTACAACACATCTCTTGTGATGAAAGATGTGGCAATGATTTGTGTGTGCACGCTCACGTGTATGTGTGTGTGTGTCAGTTTGTGTGAGTGTGTGCGTGCGTGCGTGCATGTGTGTGGGTGGGTGTGTGCTTGGGTGTGCATGTGTGGGTTTGGGTGTAAGAGTTTATTCACTCTCGCAATACAAAGCATCACTATTATTTTCACACAAGCCCAATAACATCATCCCTACATTTCAAATTGAATGGCTGTCCCTCCTGTCTAACTGTAATAGGCCTACACTGAAGTAGAATAAAATGAGCAAGTTCAGTTTTAGGCTGGGTAAGGCCCGGCCGGGAATGCACAAAGATGCCATTCTCACCCCAATAAGACTGATTGTGTTAGCTATGTTTTGTGTGTGTGTGTGTGTGTGTGTGTTTGTGTTTACTTCCATCAAGCCAGTCAGACAAAGGGCACTTATTTTTGAACCCTTGCAATGGGAATGCAAATACCAATACCCCACACAGCCTCCGTATCATAATTGCCATTATTTCTGTGTCACAGAGTGATTACATTCCCTCTTCCGTGTTTCTTCAGGAAGCCCGCATGGGCCAGACAAGGACACAAACACTACAGCTTGAACTCTGACACTAAATCACAGAGAGCCTTAAGGATTCAATCAGTCGCTTCTCCCATCATTCTAATCCCACAATCCTACACAGGGGCCCAGATCTGGCGCTGATCAGGCCCAGCCGTGGCTGAGAGTCAATCGCTCTCCAGGAAATGCTGACATGAAGAGCGATTACTGAAGGTGAATGAATCGCTTTATACCTCAGATCTGAGTCGAGTGTTACTTACACTTACAAGTGGACTTCCTCAAAGGACAAGGCCTGCATTTTCGGAATCAATATTGACCTTGCAGCCACGAAAGAACAAGACAACAACAACAACAGAGCCGACACAGACAGACTGCTGTAGCCACCCACTTTTATGGGCAACCATAAAGATAAATTACAGTCTCACACTAACAATTCACAATAAACACAGGAATACAAGGCCCATAAATCCAACATTTCTCAAAGGCATACAAGCTAGTCTAATCCGTCTCTGAGGCCCCACTACTTTATGGGCCCTGTTGTCAATGCCTTTATGGCAACAATCACATGAGCTTAGTGCACTTATTATATTGCTCAACAGGTTATAGTCACTTGGTTATATCGCTCAACAGGTTAGTCACTTGGTTATATCGCTCAACAGGTTATAGTCACTTGGTTATATCGCCCAACAGGTTAGTCACTTGGTTACAGTATATCGCTCAACAGCACACTCCTGTGCGCTGCCTGTGACAATAACACATATTTGTGTTTGATATTTTGAAGTTATCGTATTTGCTCTAAGTCACCAGAATTTATAGGTTGTCAGGTTATCAGACAGACTTTCACAAACCCACATGGACTCATAATAGGCAACATGAGATCCCTATCTGAACCATGTGTGGAACAAGGAACCAGGTGGGAAACAGAAGGGGAAAACCCACCATTACCATAGTATATGCTACAGCAAGAATAGGTCTTGAAGAATGGCATTCTCAGTCAGTGGAAGCTTATCACATGTTTATGACACTGTATGCCAAGTGTATTGACATGTGGAGGAAGTTCATGGCAAAATGATGAATGTTTATTTAATTATGGAACTCATGTTTGACGATAGTGGTTTGCTGTTTAGTTCCTGATTAAGCATATGCCAAAGATGCATCTCTGGATGACAGAGATGGCAAAAGTACTCACTACCCGTACTCAAGTAGAAGTACAGATTCTTGTGTTAAAAAAAAATGGTAACTTCTTTACTCAAGTAAAAGAAACAAAGTACAGGGAAATTGACTTAAAGTATAAAAGTAAAAGTAGTCTTGCGAATGACAACCATTTTTATGCAACGGTACCTGGACCACACAAGTGTTACTATAGAGTGCAAGGGTGCCAGTCTCTCTTTTTAAATCTTCCCCTTAACCTATTGGGCCATTTCTAGGCCTTTCCCCCCAACATTGCACTGGGCCTACTTCAGGGCACTGGGTCCCACCTCTTTTGGCCTACCATCAAATGCTAGACATCTTTAGAAAGCTAAGACCCTGTAGTTTCTTAGGAAGCAATCAGAATAGCTGTGGGAAGTACTGGCACAGAGTTACAGAGAATAGAATATTGTTTTTTTCCCCTGCCGGATAACAAGCATATCTGAACTTACCACATTTTAGCCCTCTAGGTCACTTGATATGACTTTAGAAACACAACTAAGCCCTAGTACCAGGTATTGTGCAGCTGTGCAAAAGTAGATCAATAGGCTATAGAATGAAAAATGAGTATACATTAGACCATTATTTACCAAGGTATGCTCATGCGTTTTGCAATGCCCTGAAACTCCCCATAGTACATGAAAAAGGTTGTCATGCATTCCCAAGAGTCCAAGCTTTCAAATGGTGTATAATATTACTAGCAATACGACGCATAGCCTACAATTGATTTCTAATGTTGTAAATATGACCACCGCCCAGTCCAGCACATTTTTTCCACAAAAAGAAATCACGCTGAAAGGCCTATATGATTCTAACTGTCTCACTAAATTGCATTATCCACACTCAATTCTCACTGGTATCTGCTAGACAACAAGTACCAAAACATGATTAGTTCATAGATTTCACATGTAAAATTCATTTTATACAACCACACTTCCATCTTGCCTATTCATAATTCTGAGAAATTCTTGATTGTTTGTGTTATGTTATGTGTGTGGGTGTGTGTGTGTGTGTGAGTGTGTGTGTGTGTGTGTGTGTGTGTGTGTGTGTGCGTGCTTGTGTGTGTGCCTGTGCATGCAAGCGTATATATGTCTACTGTGTGAGTATGTGTCATACGTATGATTACTGTGAATGTATGTGTGTGTGTGTGTGTATCTGTTTGTGCACATGTGTGCACATGAAATGGGTTAACATGACCCCTGGAGGCAAACATGGTCATGGGAAAAAATGGTCATCCTAGGCCCTACAGTTCTCAAGATATTCACAGAGAACTGTGTCTGCCCTACCCTCCTTTCGGGGGGGCCAGTCCAGTGGGGGGGCTACAGATCAAAAACGAAAAATGACGGTTCCATGCTATCCATGTGGGGGTACATGCCCACCAAGTTTTGTGTACCCCGGTCTTTCAGTGTCCCAGGAATCTTTGTTGGTGTACGTCATAAAGCTAGGCTGAAAATATATTTTTTTCTTAAATAGATAGATAGATAGATAGATAGATAGATAGATAGATAGATAGATAGATAGATAGATACTTTATTGATCCCCAGGGGAAATTCAAGAGACAAATAACGACAAATAAATAACGACAAAACTAATGGGTCTAGCTCTATAATGTCAATGGAAGTTGAATATAAATATGGACTTTCCGAATCATTTGGTGTGGGTTGTGTGTCTCTATCTTTATTACTTCCTGAGATATGGCAGTAGTGTACATTTTGGGGGAAGCAGCCAGACCAACGGATTCCTTGTCTTAGCTGAATTACTAAAGCTAAGCAGGTGTGGGCCTGGTTAGTACTTGGATGGGAAACCTCCTTGGGAAAAGGTTGCTGTTGGTGGGTAGTCAGTAGGTGGCACTCTTCCCTCTGGCCAAAAAGATCGATCCCAATGCCCCAGTGCAGTGACGGGGACACTGCACTGTAGGAGATGCCGTCCTTCGGATGAGACGTTAAACTGAGGTCCTGACTCACTGTGGTCATTAAAGATCCCATGGCAAAGAGTAGGGGATTCCCCGATGTCCTGGCTAAATTTCCAACCTGGCTCATTAAATCTGGCCCCCTAATCATCCCCCACTGTAATTGGCTCATTCACTCCCTCACTCTCCACCTCAGTCTAGTGTGTGGTGAGTGTTCTGGCGCACAATGGCTGCCGTGCATCACCCAGGTGGGTACTACACATTGGTGGTGGTTAGTGAGGTCTCCCTTTCCATGTGAAGCGCTTTAAGTGTTGAGAAAAGTGCTATATAAATGTAATGTGTTGTTGTTGTTGAAAGATGCCATAAAAATGGCCTTTGCCAGGCATTTTCAATAAACAGCATGAAAGTAAACTATCAATAAAAGCTTGCTGTCATGGGTTTGCCCAGTACCAAATTTGAAGGCTGGAAAACAATATATATGTGGCCCACCGAGTCGATGTAAAATACGTATCATATTTGAAAGTTGCCGTTTATACTGATCCGATCAGTCATTATCACTTCACATTCACACAATATTTGATGATTCCCACTTTGTTCTGTTTTCTGAGGAACCATCCGAAAGATACCACATGAAGCACCTGAGAACTTGGCAACAGTTTGAAAGACGGGATCCAGTGATAATCGAGTCATCCTGAACAAGGCCACTGCCCAAACCAAATATCCAAGACTGTCTTGTAGACAGAGTACATTTTGAAGACTGTGGATTGGCATTAGGCTTTCTCCACTAAAAGCCATGTTGCAAGAGTTCATGTAATCCTGTGTGATACAACTATACTCTACACTAAACAAAACATTCCCACACATGTAGCCTATATTTGATTTGGAATTATCGGTATGAGATTTTTCGGTATGAGATTTTTATAACACCATAGCAACAGTTAAACAGTTAAAATAAAAGATTAATGACAAGTGTTACAATACACATTAAGGTGTTTTTCATCAAATAACGTATTATTCAAAATAGAAAAAAAAAACGTTTTTCTGAGAAAAATCACCAAAATATGTATGACAACATAAAGAAACCCAATGTTTATCCAGTGAGCTGTGTGTTTTATGCCCTTAATACAGTTATTATTCAAATAACTACTGGCTAACAAATTGATAATAGTGAAATAATGTAAAATATACCCCCATAGTCCCCCATATTGCCAGGCGATTTCCTGAATTTGTCAACAATTTCAACCATTCATAAAGGTTAATGGTGGGCCACCTAAATATTATCCAATTTACTTCAAAATTTACCAGGAATGTTTTTTTTGCTCATTGGAACATAATAAGCATAGGGACAGATTAATTTGCATATGTCAAGGCGGATGATGCACCCTAACGCACACGCACACACACACACACACACACACACACACACCTGTGGATGGCACCCCAAGTACAAGGTAAGTGCTTCTTAAAAAATAGTCCACTAGGTGGCAGCATAAAGAAATCATAAGTCACAATAGAGTGTGTGCATGGCTAACAAGCCATGAATAACTGGTGAACATGAGTGATGAATCTCTAGAATACATGGTGTAAGCAGGGACCTATGATTTTCTTCATTTCCTGTGTGGTATTGCTCCCTTGAATTTATGCTTTCAGTGTTGCCCTACCAAAAACATGCAGCTTGGTAACCAACCACAGGGGGGCACTCTTGCCCTTCTGGTACAGTTCCACCACCATGATGCTGGTTACAGTAACATCTAACATTTCACATATTAATAAAATATCCATATAATCATTTGAATATACAATAGAATTAGAAAGGCTAATGAGTAATGTTGTAAGTGCGTAGGCATCTAGGCTATACTGTATAATACTGTCTTTATTCCTGCATGTTCATGAATATACTGAACTACACATTGATGCATTAATAATGCTATAATACAATGACACCTGTAGGTATAGGTCAGTGTGTGTAGGCTACCATCCAACTTTAAGGAAACTAGGAACTTGCCTATGTTGGGGGCTGCAAGCAGGGGTCACTAGACCCACAAGTCTTGGACACTGTCCAATCTAATGATAATAATAATAATCTGCAGCCAAAGAGGCAACAGGAGCCAGCTAAAAACCTTATTTACTGGGGCACAGCAGTTCAAAATTGGGGCACGTGCCTCAGTAAAAGAGGTCTAGCGACGCCCATGGTTGCAAGACCAAGACACTTGATTGGTAAACCCTTACAAATATGAAAGAGAGGTTTGATTCACTAAATGGGAGGTTTTTAGTCTCTTTAGTCCGTTTCATCTCATGTTGATTAACCTCCACTAGAAAACACTTTTGTAGGCCTGGGCTACAACTCTTGCTTTGAACTATACCAAAGTGATTTGACAACACAACAAAGTGACATGACAACTGACTGAAAAACTGGCTGAAAGAAATAAATCATGAAATATTTGTTGTCCACAAATGTATGCAAAATTACCTCATCTGAATCTGTTTCCTATTGGTCCACACGACAATTTGTCAGGACTCCCCATGCACGAAGGCTGCAGGGATGAAGTATGTAAACTCTCATTTCATAACATCATTTAGTGTAAGGCCTACGTCTGCCCCCTTGAGGATAAACGTAATCTTGTATACAAATTTACCACCACGAGAGAAGGTGGAGCTACTATTTGAAGGGAACGCCTGCGCACTAACGTGAGCCAATCTTGCGCAGGTAAGACACTAGTATCGGAGGTTGGTGGATTGTCTCGAGTTTCAACAAGTGTATCGCCTGGCCCCTGCCCTTCAGTTAAGATATAGATGTTTGTTAAAGCGCTCTCTTAAACTTCCTCGTTTGGATGTGATATTTTCTTCCCAGATTGATTTCAATGTTCTGTGCCGCATGGATTTTTAGTCAAGTGGATAAGTTTATAAGTCTGACGTTAGCCACCTACGCTAGCTAGCTACAAGAAGAGTCTGCAGTAAGGTTAGCTTACAAGCTAGCTGCTACCTGTGTTTCCGTTTATGGACATCCAGCAGTCTAGCTAAGGAGTAACTCAAGTGGAGGGTGAGTACAACAGGTCACGATTACATAAATTATGTGTATGGTGTTAAGTATATTTTTGTTTGTCTCTTCTTTCAGTTACATACTTTGCTAATCAGTTAGCAACCTGTTGCATGTTTCATCAAGTTTGGTATTAGCGATGCTAACAATTTATTCCTTGTCATGAGTCTAGTCTAGTTAGCCACCTGTCAACAGTAATGTTAGCTGTCAATTATTAGCGTGCAAGTGAACTTTGGTGGTAAAAGTCGTATTATTTTATCTAGAGTAACTTGTGAATAAACTAAAGAAAATCGATCAACTTGGCGTTGTACGTTTAACTTCAGCCCGTAACTGGAGTCTGTAAACAAGATGATGGATCATGCAAGATGATTCAGACAATGAATTGTACATTAAGGAAGTAGCTTGGTTATTAACACAGCGAAGTTGCACTCGTCCAGTCGATATACTTTTATGTAAACAACTCATAAGGAGGGCTTAACGTAATGTTAATGTTGAAGTGGTCATGTTTAAAATTCAGTGCTGCCAACTTTGAATGTCAACTCGTCCCTGTTTTATGGACCACCGCCCGCTACACCTCGTCTGCTTTGATCGCTTCAGAACAGGCAGACTGGGAGACCCCATCAAATGAGAATAATCCTTCAGTGTCTGGAGCATATTAGTTACAGCATAATCGCAAAAGTGGATGTCCCAAGGATGTCTTGTTCTGTTATCTCATTAGTAGACAGACACAATAGGCTAGGCTCTTTGACAGACATCCCACCCAATGACTGACACTTAAAATATCGTCAAGCCATTGGCTTTGTGTATTTTGCTTCAACAGAAGTCTTGCATTATTATTGCATTGTGTGATGTACATGATCATGCATGTAAGGAGTTATGATTTATGAGACTGTGCTAGTTCTTTGCCTGATGCTGCGGCTTAGGCATGCTTCGAGTCCTGCCCCCCCCCCCCCAAATGCATTCTCCTGCATTCCTGTCCAGGCTTCAGAGCAAGTCTAAACGAGCTCACCTTACCTGGAGATCTGAAGGAATGAACTTCCTCAGGCTCTGTATACATTAGGCCTTCACCACAAACACACAATTGTGTCCTCAAGGAATGCCCATGGTTGTGAGTTTGTTCTACAAAAGCTGTTTTTATTGTTGAATTATTTGTGCCTGTTGATCTCAGTTGTTTCAATCCAATTGTAATATTTGTGCTGTTAAAGGTGCCAATGTAAATGGAAGATCATTAACTAGATGTCTGTCTACAGTAAACATGAGTTGTGGTATGGTTCTGCTCTTGACCTGGGAAAACTGATAAAAGAGCGGGTGGATTTGACCCTGTACTATTTGTCAACATTAGTGTTGTTTTTTAAAAGCGAGGCTCACACAATGGGTACTTGTTAGGACCAGGTCAACCCCCTTCTGTGAGATACCCCCTTCCATTGAATTCATACTGCACCCCTAATGAGCCGGGGAGAGTGCTGGGGTGAGCCTAATATGCTGGGGGACATCTCTCTCTCTCTCTCTCTCTCTCTCTCTCTCTCTCTCTCTCTCTCTCTCTCTCCTCTCTCTCTCTCTCCTCTCTCTCTCTCTCTCTCTCTCTCTCTCTCTCTCTCTACTCTAACCCTATCTCTCTCCCTCTATCCCTCTCATCTCCTGCCGTTGTCAGCGATGATGTTCGTTTCCATGCTTGGCTAGCAGTCCAAGTCCACTGAAAATAAACCTTGAGCACAGCCAGTGCGACTCTGTTAAAGTGTAATCAGCCACTCAGCTCTCCTCTACTAAGGTCACACTGCACTCTACTTATCTCTCTTTTTCCTCTCTCTCTTTTTTCTTTTTCTCTTTCTTTTCTCTCATTCCCTCTACCTCTCTCCCCCTCTCTTTCTATCAGTCTCTACCCTCTAAGAAAAACTCACATGTATCAGGTAAAGACTGTTTGGTCTTATCTGGCACCTGTAGTCTAGCATTAGGGCTGGACCTTTGCAGATTTGTGGTCTGGGGAATTTATGGTGCATTAATATGGGTGATAATTGCAGGGATTTCTAGTCTGCTATGTACTTTCACCGTACCAAACTGTGGACAGATAATTTTTCAGAAACCTGTCAATCAGGTTCTGGTGTTTTCTATGAAAGGTGTGTTTGGCTAGGTGTGTGTGTCGGGTGTCACCATATGTTTTTTAGAATTTGCCTTTCATGCCAGGAAATAATTTGTGAAGTGCTAAGGCTCACACATTTTGGTGAGCTAGCAGCAATGTCTTTATCAGCAGATTTTAATGCCACTCACTGTCTGTCAGTCTGGGAGCAAGGACATTTCATTTGATTTAACAGGCGCTTTTATCCAAAGCGACTTAAGCCATTCTTACACCAGAAGACTTTGACAAGATTTGGGAAAGATTCTTGAAAGATTGTAAGTTAGTCTTTTGAGTAAAGCTTGAATGAGGGGGGAATTAGTTAAAAGACTCAATCTTTCAAGAATCTTTCCAAAATCTTCTGATGTATGGGTAGCATATGTCAGTTATATTACAAGGGTCATTGTCCCTGAAACAACTCGGGGTTAAGTGCCTTGCTCAAGGGCACAATGGCGGAAGGCAGGAATTGAACCCACAACATCTCAGGCTACTGCATGTTAGCCCAGCTCCTTAGCCACTACTCTACCACCAAGGAATGGGAGGTGAGCCATGTCTGGGGTTGCATCATTTATACAATATCTGTGTCAGAAGTGATCAAATGGACAGACATCATATATTTAGCCAAGAGCTGGAATGTAAACAATTATATCAATAGTCCATGATGCGGTCAACATCGAAATGTCCACACTTTTTTGTTAGGGGTACAATGATGGCGAACACACACATACTTTAATTTGTACCGAGGCAGGGATGGTGTTCTCGAAGATGGGTGAATTTGGTTGATGTATTGCTTCCATTGCTGGCAGCCATTTTTATCCATTCAGTTGCATTGTATTTTCAATACTGGTTATAAGCAAAGGAAGAGCTCTTTTCCAAAATGCTAGCCTATATCCTCCATGTTAATGATATGTTTTGTTTTCCAAGTAATTTCACTGGAACTGTAATTGGGTTATTGTTATTTGTCTTATCTTTACTCAATCAAAATAACACAACTGCACTTTTATTGATATTACCTGAAATACACAATTAAATAACTTGACTTATTAGGCCTAATGCAACAGGCAGCCTATAGTGCCTCAAGAGGCTCCTGCTTCCCTCTACTACACGGTATAGTTTGTATAGGATGGGACCTAGCCCATGTGGAAGACTCTCTTGGAAACCTGTCAAACCTATCTCCCTAAAGCTTATTTTCCAGTAAGGTTTAGGAACTGAGGAGCTTTCTGGAGTTTTCCATGATGCAGCGGTACTTTGGTATGAAATGATAATGGCAATTTACTTTCTAATGGTGTTCAGGAACTTGACTTCAGGAACTTCTAATGGGGTTCAGGAACTTCAGGTAGTTGACTGAAGAGTCCAGAAGGAACTATGAGTTAGTTTGCATGGAGGTGTACTATTTTGCATTTGATGTAGCCTATTTAATTGTAATACTTGCATCTGACAAGTCAGCTATGTTCGGTGTCCCAAGCTGCCCTCTAACAGTTCCTGGGCCAGGGACTACCTGTGGAGTTGGAACTAAACCAGGGTGAAAGGATCAGCTGAGCCAAATTTGGCCCTGGTCCACTGCGTTGGAAATGACCGTAAAGCTTTAGAGTTCTGAAAATAGTTCCCCTGTGTTTATAATAAAAGGCCCTTAAAAGTGCAGCCGTAGAGCTTTTTCTGTTTACCCTCTGGGATGGGTAATGTCAGCAGCACGCTTGTAGGGGTCTGCGTCTCTGTTCGTGTTCTCGTTCCTGGCGTGCTGTCCTGGCCTGCTCCCCTCCACAGGATATCTGAGCGGGACGGGCTCTGGGAGGAAAGCAGTGTCTGACTCTGCACCCCTCTTCTTCCCCTCTCCTCCTCCTTTTGCTCCGCTGAATAATTTGTATTTGTGCTGCGGCGTCTGTGTGACTCTAAACCTCCCTTACAAGGCATCAGCCTCACTGTTGCAGGCTGCAAGCAAGCACACACACACACACACACACACACACACACACACACACACACACACACACACACACACACACACACACACACACACACACACACACACACACGCAGGCAGGCAGGCATCATTGCCAAAAGTACCTTTGGACTCGTGTGCTTTCTGATTGGCAGGTCCAGGAAAACTGCAGGCATTTGCAGGGAGGTCTCTGGCTGTGCTTTGAGCAATGCTGCAGAGATTTTAGACCTGCCGCTGTGAAGAGAGTGCACTGCATAGCATACTAGTTATCGTTAATGGGTCAACATGTCCATTTCTGTTGTCCAATTGCATAAGCACATTTTGCTTGGGAGTGATTGGTGTGCAGACTTTCTTTATATTGGCCTAGCACCCATAGCTGTTCCCTCATGGAAAAAAAAGAAATTTCATCTACGACTAGATCTGGTCCATTTATTTATTATTTAACATTCTCTCTCTCTCTCTCTCTCTCTCTCTCTCTCTCTCTCTCTCTCTCTCTCTCTCTCTCTCTCTCTCTCATTGGATGTTTGTCCACCTCCATCAGTAAGCTAGTCAGGTGTCTGAACTTGACCACTCAGCTGCTGTGCTCCTGAGTGTTTGCCTTTAAGGCTTTACACACACACACACACACACACAAACTGTACACACACTATAGTGGCCTAACTGGTTCAGGCAGCCTGAGACTAATTCTGTGACCTGACATTTAAAAGACATTCATTCCATATTCCTTTGTGGGGCAGATTGCTTTTGTTACATTTTGATGTGGTATTTGTAAAGAGGGACTAGCCTAGCTGCTAGACTCGATTCACCATGTGTATTATGATGGCTTAGTTGTTATGACAATGGGTTATCATGAGAGTATCTCAGGACATCTGGCTCTTAGGCTCAATCCATCTGTTTTGTGTCAAGCAGAGAGAACATTGTGGCGGTGTCTGTCTTATTTGGTTGCGCTCTCTGTAATTAGGCTACACTGCTGTTGTCTACAGCGGGCATTTTCATACACAGCTGTGGCCCACCATGGCCTGCTGGGGGTCTGTGAAGGCATAGGTGGTCGCCCGGCCATGCGTTAAACAATAGTGGCTAAGGAGCTGGGCTAACATGCAGTAGCCTGAACAGTTGTGGGGTCAGTTGTGGGTTCCCAGCTTCCACCGTTGTGCCCTTGAGCAAGGCACTTAACCCCAAGTTGCTCTGGGGAGAATGGCCCTTGTCATATAAATTACATGTACGTAAATTGCTTTGGATAAAATCATCACACAGTCAGTTGGTCAGTCAAACCCTTGGACCTCTCGCAATGGCCTCTCAACGTCCATGACCTTGCAGGTATTTTCTCTCCTTTTGAACGCTCCTTCCTCTCCTTTGTGTCCATTGACAACGTCTCATGCACTTAGTCTCCATCCATGACGTAAACGACGGTATCAGAGCACAGAGCACGTGGGAGAAACTGGTGGCGGCGTAGGAAGTACTGCATGTTCAAGGGCACTGAGTGTGGTGCTGAGGTTTTGTTGTGTCCTCTCTCTTTCCCCACTCAAAGGTCCAGCTAAGGAGAGAGTCAGAAGATTTGAGAGAGACGAAGGCCACTGTGGTCAGTCACCTGATCCTCTGCAGTCACAGTGGAAAGCAAAGACATGACCCAAATCTGACGATTTCCTGGGTGAGCAAATACAATTCATGTAAGTTCTGCTTCTGGAATTCCACCTCTAAGTTGGCCATATCTCATTGTGTCATGTGTCATGTTTATGGTCATGTTTTTTTTATTTTTATTAAGTCCACTTAAAAGCATTTTTGTCTTGTCTTGTCTTGTACTGGTAGGCAGGGTGTCGTTATGATTGTGTTGACTGTATACCTCAGTGCAGTAGTGCCTCATGTGTTCTCCTCCATAATATGTAGGTCACTCCCAACCTTGAGCTCTCTCACACACACATACGCACCCAGACACACACATACACCTCCTTAGCCTTGTGTACCAGGTGGAGCATGTGAAAAGTGCTTGTTTTGGAGCACTGCACTTTGAACAGAAACATTCCAAAGTGCAGGCCAATACCACATACACACCTCCACCACCTCTCCCTCTCTTGACTTCCTTTTTGAAGGACACGCCCCCTCCGCTGGCAGCCAATGCTGAGCCCTCGTCTGGGGTTGTCATGCCGACGGATTGACTCACACCAATGGCTGCTCCGGTGCACAGATTAAAACAGCCAGGCCTTGAGCCTTATTAGGTGCGACCGCAAGTGAACGAGAACACACTCACACACTGGTGTGCACGCGTGCACTCCCCCAGCTCCTGCTAAACAAGCTCAAAGTGCACCATGGGGCCTGGTTGGATGCGTGGCCAAAGCTGGCTTTAATAGTCATTAGGCTTCGGAGGGTAGGTAACTGACACTAGTAGTGTCTCATTGAGGAAGAAATCTCTCGTTGCAATCTCTCAGTGGAACACAAGAGGTGTGTGATGTAGTTGCCATAGCATTCCAAATTTAGTTCTGGAACTGTCAGTAGTGAGGGCAAAGAGACTTCCAGGCAGCATTAAGTTCTGAAGTGCTTTGAGAGCTTTGTTGTTGAGCACAAAAGAGTAGCTGAACACAGTCCATTTACCACGTACCAGTCACCTCGTACAGTCTGTGTCATTGTTCATCGAGAGTCTCTCCTTTGAATGAGTGTGTCTGTTATCTTTTTTTTTTTTCTTTCTCGGAGTTTCACTCCTGTTGTTCTCTCGTTGCTATTTGCCTATTTTAATTTGCATCCCCCTCACTTCCGTTAAGCTCTTTCATTGTCGTTTCGCTCCAACGTTTTTACGCGCGGGATGTGAAACTCGTGACGTGTCGCACCCTACTGGATTGGAGCCGCGGCGGAGCCGACGCTGTGATTGACTGAAACCACGTTTTGCACAATCGCAAGCGCTCGTGATGCAACAACGTCAGTTCCACCAACAGATCCGCCGTCCAGTCCTTCCAGTCGCTCTCACACACCTTTTACACAATCACCAGCACGTGTGACGCAACAGAGGATCAAATCCACCACTGATTCCCAGCCTCAGCAGTGTTCACTCTCAGTCACTCCTGCATTCAGCAGGGCTGTGCGCTCACTTCTTTCTGGTGCTACAGATGTTGATCATTTTGTAGCACAATACACAGAATTGTTACACACACCTCATCTGTAGGCTACGCTCTTAGAAAACATTTGGAATAAGGTGTCACCGGTGCTGGTAAATCATCCATAGCACAGACTGACTTGTTTTTGGAGCATCCTGCACAGCCTTGTTCAGTCACTCCTGCTCTCATTCAGCCCAGTGCCACTCTGTTCCAGGCCACAGTGCCACCAGCCAAAGCCTTCAGATGGAGAGTCATTAGTTTATAGCTGCTGAAACGCTGGCAGATGTTTGTATTATCCTCGCCTCAGTTTAATATGGTTTTGGACTCGGAACAGCTCCCCTTTCCAGCATGTGAGTGTGGGTGTCTGTGTTTATGTTTACACGTCTACAGTAAGTGTGTGTGTGTTTACACATATAAGAGTGTGTGTGTCTGTATGTGCACACGTGTGAAAGTCTCTGTGTGTGTGTGTCTGTATGTGCATGTGTTTGTGTCTGTATGTGCACACTTGTGAGTCTCTGTGTGTGTGTGTGACTGTGTGTGTGTGTGACTCTGTGTGTGTGTGTGTGTGCATGTATGTTTACACGTGTGTGTGTGCGCCTACGTGTAAGTGTGTGTGTAAGGTAAACACAGCTTGCCACTGGCTTTGTCCACCAGCCTAGTCTGCAGGGCTAATCATTGCGGGGTTTAGCTGGGCTCACCCTCCCTCCCTCCCCTCCCTCCTTCCTGAGTCCAAGCCACACAGTTGGGTAAGCAGGGCCAAACACTGGCCTGGGAAGTGTTGCATTGAGTGACCTGACTAAGGAAATGGAAACTGGCGGAGGTCTGCGGATGGATAGAGTGTTTAGTGTTTGTGGAGAATGAGGTGCGGAGATTGCCTCTGAGGTTGTTAAAGTAGCAGGAAGGAGTTTTGGTTTGAAACTAGTGAGCCAACTACCTAAAACACACACACAGGCACACACTTTAACTGGACTTCAGACTGGATATGCTAATATAGTGTGCGTTTGTGGGCAGGCTCATCCTAACACTCTTCTCTGCTCTCTGCAGGACCCTCTGGCCACAGCGGTTTGGACTCTGGGATGGAAAACCGAGGTAAGCGTCGTCCAAGGTCTAAGCGTAAGTCTCCCTAAGATACCTCCCATTAATGCTTGTTAAAATAGCCTCATTGAAACGCAGCCAGGCTACTAATGAACTCCGGAGGTTTGGGCACCTCGAGCGGCCGAATTCACTACTCACAAATCACCCCTGCCTGTGGCGTAATTGTGTATACCTGACTAATCCCTCCAACACACACACACGCACAAACTCAATCCCTCATACACGCGCACACAGTCACCCAACCATACACACACACACACACACACACACACAAACAAACATATCACACACTGCAAAGAGACACAAACAAATCAACAGTTCTCTCACGGATGTGCACATATACTGTACACACACATGCATGTTCACACAGCTGCACACACACATACACAAATTACTTCCACTAAAAAAAAAGTTTGTACAGGGTTTTAAAAATGTGGCTTTATTTGATTTTCACCTATTGATATGATTTACTTTCTGCTGGCTCACCCTTGGCAACCGGACAACTGAAAGCAGAGTTGTCACTGTAAACCAACAGCGATCGATTGTAAATCAACTAAGTGAAGTACTAAGTGGGTTTCGCTGTTCCCGTGTGTGTGTGTGTGTGTGTGTGTGTGGGTGTGACTCATAGCGGTGGTGTTGACACAGTGGGTTATTATCAGATTGCGCTTTGCCCTGTTGGGAGAGAGCAGTTGCTCACACCTTCAGGACTCCCTCAGACAGGACCTACGTGTCCGGAATCCTCAGCGCGGCAGGTTTCGCTCAGCATGGACGA
>NC_055977.1:27576544-27586544 GCF_018492685.1 Alosa sapidissima
TTCCCTAATGCTGTTGTGCAACTGGACTCACTTCTGGGCTCGTGTCAGCCATGTGCACTTTGCACACTCGGCTGTAGCGTTGCCCAGCGTTCTGTGTCCAACGTTCTGCGTTCTGCCTCGTGACTCTCAGACCCCTCCCCTTGCATGTGATGGAACCCGTCTGTTTTGAACCCGTCCTATTTGTTTTTGTTTCCTCGTCCATCTGCGTTGCTTGGCATGGTTTCACTTCCGTTTGATAAGAGAGACGAGAGGCTGTTTTGGGTGTGTGTGTGGGTGGGTGGGCAGACTGGTGTAATCGGGGGGAGAGTGTGTTTATGGGAGTTAAGGGAACTAATTAGTGAGTCATCATCGTACACTGTGAGTGAGGATCCCGCTCCTTTTGCAAGATCTGAAATAGATTTCCTCGAAAAATGATTCATTTACAAAAAGGGTGGGTTGTTTATAGTTGGGTCCAGACCATAGGTTGGTGGTGCTGTATGTATTAATAGCTGTGAAGAAGTAGCAGATATAAGAACTGAAGTTGTAAGATTTTTTTTATCTGATATGACCCCAAATATCCTTAGGTTTACAGAGTATGAAGACACACAATCAGAGAAGAAGATATTCTCAGAGTGTCTTATCTATGGTAGAAATGTTGTGGCTTCTCAAGTCTTACTATTCTCATGTCTTTATTTTAGAGGTCTCTCTGAGACACGTACAGTACTGGTTTAGATGTGTAGGCTGCTCTGTGCTACTAAGATGATAATATTTAGGCTAGGTTTGTACTGGGTGAAAAGGCTGTGAAAAGGCTTGTTGATTTTTGTTGCCTAGCGTGGCAAGGCCGTAAGACTCGCTTGCCTGAAACGCGTCCGAAGTGTTTCATACATGTAGGCAGGTTTCTTCATCACTTCTCTATGATCAGAATCTGGGGTTGGAAACACTAGTGTGTCCAAAGAGGAAAGAGGAAGGAAGGAAGAGGTGAAGTTGAGGAAGGCACACAGTGTCCCACACAACCCTGATATAGGCCTACCCTGTGTTTAGAATATCCACTCACTCCCTACATAGTACAACCACATATTCACTATGTAGTGCACAGTGTAGTAAGGGAGTGCACATATTCACTATGTAGTGCACAGTGTAGTGAGGGAGTGCACATATTCACTATGTAGTGCACAGTGTAGTGAGGGAGTGCACATATTCACTATGTAGTGCACAGTGTAGTGAGGGAGTGCACAGAGTAGTGAGTGAGTGCACATATTCATTATGTAGTGCACAGTGGTGCACATATTCACTATGTGGTGCACAGTGTAGTGAGTGAATGCACATATTCACTATGTGGTGCACAGTGTAGTGAGTGAGTGCATATATTCACTATGTAGTGCACAGTATAGTGAGTGAGTGCACATATTCACTATGTAGTGCACATATTCACTATGTAGTGAATTCACATAGCAGGTAATGTGCAGAGCTTAATGGCGTTTTCAAGCCAACAGCCTTTAGTGCATTTTAATCAAACTCGACTGTGTGAGCCCTTGTTTCGGTTTGTTTGTGTCCATCGGAATCCAACAATCGCACGCAGGTGCGCACCAAATTCGGTCCGGGACCTCCAAAAAGAGGTGGTCTCGCTCCGCACCATCTACCGAACTCTGGTGCGGTCTCGCTGGTAAGAAAGCAAACCTGAAACAAACAGGTCCAACAATCTACTTGTAAGGAATTATGGGAGTTAAGATCACTGAATTGTGGTAAATTTCATTTCCTGTTCAATTCCTAAATAAATGGCATGCGTGATTGGTCCTAATAACTAGAACCGTGGACAAACGTGGATGCGTGAGGAGGTACAAACAATGTTTCATAGATACATGGTTGGCAAATGCAAATAAGATTATTGTCTAGTCGCAGTTGCAACTCATTCTCTCGCCCTACAAAACTGTCACCCCACAAAACTGCCGCTCCAGTGTGTGACTCAAAGAGTTGCTCATATGATCGGAAAGCACCAAAAAACCTGACCTGATGGAGTAGTTTACTCAATTATTATTACACATTGTGGTCCATCTAGAAACAAGGCGTATGTGAAACGGTACCAGACCAAAGTCTGTATGCAACATTGGAACAATTTATTGCCTGCTGTGGAACAAACAATCAAACTATGAAAACGCCCTAATTGGTTGACTGTTATAGTCCTTTTTCACAGTCATTTTAATATGAAATAGTAGGGCAGGCTCAAGTGTTGCTAAATACATTAATGAAGTCTCTGTTCAATTTAACTGTAGCAGGATGAGATCCTTAATTAAAGCCATTAGTAACACCTTATCTTTCATTTAAAAGATGTCCACAATGAAAACAGGTCCATAGAGTCCATTTGGTGTAAACACCACCTGGTGTATCACCTGACATTCTAGGAAGCCACTAATTCAGACTGTGGCTATGACCTTGTTCAGTGAGTGATTTCTTGACACTGTATACCTAAAACATGATGTAATTTCCTGTTTTATGAGCCTCAGTCATGATATAGGCTAAATACAAAGGCCATGAAATGTATATTATTTACTACAAATTTATTTGTACAGCTTGATTAGAACAAAAATCCTACTGTAAAGTTGATTTCAGTGTAGAAGTACTGTTATTGTTTTATGCACAATTAACATTGATCGCATCAGCATGTTTTTGGCTTGGAATTTCAAGAAGACGAAGGACGAATAGCATGTGGAAAGGGTATGATTGGAAAAAACTGATACCAACAGACACAAACAGTGTGGCCAGAGGCATGTCCGCCGTCACCTAGGTAACGCTACCGTATAGATGCAGCAAGACTACTTCGGCGTTCCGACGGACGGCTGCCTTTCAGGAGGAGCCGGGAATCCCATTGGGATTAAAGAGGGAAAACGAATGGAGCTAAACACTGGCAAATCCCTGGGGAAAATCGGCCTCTGTCACACAAGGCCCCAAGACCTGAGAGAAAGAGGCGGAGGGAGAGAAGGAGAGAGGGAGAACGAGAGAAAGGGAACAAGAGAGAGAGCCTGTGAGGGTCTATGAGGAACTCCTCTCAGAGCTGGGACGCCAACAGTGCCAAGGTGTGTGTGTGTGTGTGTGTGTGTGTGTGTGTGTGTGTGTGTGTGTGTGTGTGTGTGTGTGTGTGTGTGTGTGTGTGTGTGTGTGTGTGTGTGTGTGTGTGTGTGTGTGTGTGTGATGGGAGGAGGGGGGTGTCTCATTTTCAGGGCACTCCCAGAAAAAAGGATTTCTCATGGTTGTCAGTTTAAAAACCTTAAGGCCTGAATGTTCTTAAATGATCAAAGGTTCTTTGTGGAGACCACTTGTATCCATTTCAAGTAATGATTGATGGTGCTTTTCAGCCAATGCCAACACCTTTTTACAAGAGTACAGAAAAGCTCAAGCCGAGTGGTTGTGGACGACACCGTTTTTTTGTGTCAGCTCAGTCCTGGTAAGCAATAAGGGCATCAATAACTTTGACGGTTTGGACGATTCTCTCCTCTAGCGATTGATTAATACATGTAGCCCCCATGTTTATGGGGATGAACTGATGGTGTTAAAATACCTCTTCTCCAGTCGGAGAGACAGAGGTCTTTCAAACCTGAGTGGGGGGAGCAGGGAACAGATTGTGTGATCTTAACAGGCAAAAACTAAAGCAATCCACACACGGTACTGTGTACTATTATAGTGCCTTGTAATGGTTATATAATCATAAGGCATCATCTCTGTGTATGTGTTTTGTTTGTGAAGCTCCAGTTTTATTCTATTTGGTTGGTCTTTATCGCTGTGTCGAGTGCTGGCCATTTTAAAATCCAGGAATGCTCAGTGCTGAGGTGGAGAGTGTGAGGTTTATCTGCGAGACTCTTACTGACGTCTGCGTTCTAATGAGCTCCGTCTCACCTCCTGTCTGGATTACATCGCCCGACACGTAGGGTGGAGTTGCTGCTATCTCCCTTTCCTCCTGAAGGAATGTGTGTGTGTGTGTGTGTGCGTGCGTGCGTGTGCGTGGGTATGCTTGTGCTGTGTCTTCTGTTCTGGACATGGTGCTCTAGCCTGTCACACACACACACACACACACACACACTCCCTTCTGTCTTCCCTCTATACCCTCCCACACACACTGAATACATTTAACAGAATACTCCCTCTTAATCTCACTCACACACACACACACACACACACACACACACACACACATACACACACACACACGTACACACACCCACACACACACACACACACACGTACACACACACACACACACACACACCCTCTCTTTCTTTGTGTATTTCTGTATGTTTCACTCCCTTCCTTCCTCTGCGTGCCTTCCTCTCACTGTCTCAAACAACCCAATGTCTCCTAGAGCCACATTCAGGAGATGTGTTTATTTCACACACACATTCACACACTTTCACCACCTCTTCTCTTCTCTTCGTCCCACACAGGCTCTGCTACACTATTCTATTTGTGAGCTTTACGTGCTGTATTAGGTGATAATCCCCCATAGGAAACCACTAACAGACATACACCCACACTCAAACACGCACACACAAACAAGGGCAGCATCAGTCAGTGTTGAGTTATATAAAGCTCAGTCTGTGTCTGCTCTGTCAGGAAATGTGTACAGTAGCTCAAGCAGAAGTCAGCGTGGCATGAAATTGCTCTGTTGGTGCCACGCAAATAGTGTTTGTTTACCTGGGCACATCCTGTCAGGAAAGTGTGTGTGTGTGTGAGAATAGACAGATGGGTCTATTTGGTGAAGGACAAATGTGTGGTAGGATTTATTATATGTGCATTATGATGTGCATTGTTTGCTTTAGTATTTTCTCTCTCTCATATGTGTTCCTCTGGGCTCACCTGGGTGTGCATGCTTTTGTGTCTTTTTCCATGTGGGTGTGCTGAAACTCTGCAGAGGATACATACTCTTTCCTGTGACACTGATGCCCTACTCTGTCTACCACACACTACACAGACAGACAGACAGACAGACAGAAAAAAAAGAGACCGGCAGGATTGCATCACTGTGCAAGCCAAGGTGTTTTGTCACACTGTGCAGTGGGTGACAATCACCCGGTTGCATTTGTGAGTGTAACATGACACCTCTGTGATGTCACTTCCTGCTGCCTGAACCATCCAAGCTCCACCTCGGCTCTCAGATTACTCAGCCTCTCTCTTTCTCTCCCTCTCTTTCTTTTGCTTTCTCTCCCTCTGCCACTCCTATCCTCTCCATCTCTCTCTCTCTTTCTCTCTTTCTTTTTCACTTTTTCGTACTTTTTTCTCGTGCTCTTCTAAAAATGGATTAGCGTTGTTCAAAAAGCACCTGACTTTGAGATCTTTAAGGGGCCCACATGAGGACCTCCAGGGGCCTCTCTCTCTCTCTCTCTCTCTCTCTCTCTCACTCTCTGTCTGTCTGTCTCTGACTTCCCCTCCACAGCTAACATCTCCGGCCCCCTGCCGCCGTTGTCGCCTCCTGTGAACTTTGACCCTGAAAAATCTGCCCCTGGAGAATGATAGGCATCTGAGCTTGCTGGCATGCCTCAAGCCGCGTACCTTATTTATGAAGTCAGAGCGCCCTTGGAGGGAGGGACTTAACCGGAGGAGGAGGGTGGTGGGTGTGTGTGTGAGAGTGTGTGTTTGTGTGTTAGTGAGGAAGAGAACAAGTGGGAGGGAAACCAAAACACACTGTCGAGAGAGAGAGAGAGAGAGGAAGGGAGGGACAGGGCCGCTCTCACAGGAGGAAAACAGACAGAGAGAGAGAGAGAGAGAGAGAGAGAGAGAGAGCGCAAGTGAAGGAGAGAGAGAGACAGAGGGGAAACGGAGTGTTACCGGACAGCCAAACTAGCTTAGGAGCGAGCGCGGAAGTGAGTGAGACGACGAGAAGGCAAGAGAGCAGCGGCGACCCCGACTGGGTCTTGGATTACAGGAGTGCATTAAGGGACTAACAGTCACGTTCCACTGCGGGAGCGAAAGAGAGAAAGAGAGAGAGAGAGAGAGGGAGAAAGAGAGAAAGAGGGGGCAAGTCAGGAAGCCACTGCTCTCCTCGCCTGTCCTGGGTCGCCTCTGCGCCGCTACTCGCTGACCGGCTCTCTGCCCTCCTCCCTGCCCGCTGCCCCGGCTGTGCCAGGGCTGCCGGCGGGGCACAGGGGGCAAACCCCCGAGGGGCAAAGGACTATGGGACACGGTGCCAGTGCGGAGACATTGGCACAGCAACCAGCAGCCGTCCTCCACCACGGTGAGTGCAGAGGGCAGAGGAGCAGAATTGGAGCTAAGCCTGTAGACTAAAGAGAGCGGAACAGCTGATAAGTTGGTGGCAGCGCACACGAGTGTTTGCACAGAGAGAAGTTACGACAGAGACAGCAGTGACCTCTCATATAGAGGCAGCGCTTATGGCAGTCAGAGAGAGGTGGGCTGTAGAGATGGTGACTCCCTTTTTAAACACAGCAATGCTAAGAAAGCAGCTTTGAATTGAATTATGCTTAAATTGAATTGAGTGTTTGAATTGAATGGAATTGAGAGCAGTCACAGCTGATAGAGGAATGTATGTGTTTTTGGAAGAGATAGGCAAGGAGTGTTTTTAATTATGGCAGGTGCTCATTAATGGCAGTGTGGGTTTCCATGTCGACTAGTGTCTTTTCCGTTTGTGTGTGTGTGTGTGTGTGTGTGTGTGTGTGTGTGTTTGCGGTGAGACAAGGTAGTAGAGGCTGTGGTTTTGGAAAGTTGGTACAGGTATGTGTTGTACACCAAGAGAGACTTGATGAAACCAACCAACCAAGACAAGCAGGCAGGCATGGGGAGGTGTGTGTACGTGTGTCTGTGTGACTGAGAGAGGGAGACTGAGTGTGTACGGGTACAAATGAGACGTGGTGGCGATGGAATGTGGTGATTGCAAAAGAAGTCGTCTTTGACTGTGTGTGTGTGTGTGTGTGTGTGTGTGTTGTGCGTGTGTCATCTTCATTCAGATCTGTCCCTGTTGCCCTATCCTTCACACTCCTACACACTTGTTCTTTCCTTCAATCTTCTCTTCTCTTCTCTTCTCTTCTCTTCTCTTCTCTTCTCTTCTCCACTGTGTGCTTGTGTGTAATGATTAGTGAAGAGCTGTACTAGCTGCTGAAGGTCAGGGTAAAGGTCCACGTTGGCGTTGGCACTGGGGTGAGTTTGACTGCTGCTGATGTGCCCTCTGCTACGTCCAGCATGTTAGGGTGGGACGGACTGGTGTCCTGAAGTGTCTCCGCACCTCTGAGGCCCATTGCGAAAGACTTCTTATGTGACAACTCAAATAGCTGTGTTTGTGTGTGTGTCAATGGTCTCCTACAACACCCACAAACCAGTTTTTGCTGTCCCAGTGTTTGTCCTCTACATTGGGTGCAGTGTGTGTGTGTGTGTGTGTGAGACGGCAGCAGACCTGTTCTGTCATATGTGGAGTCTTCCTCCGCTCACGTTGTCTGCAGCGTTTCGCGCTCCATGTTTAATTACAGGTTAAGCCGTCCAAATGCCAGCACACTCACCTGCTCTTCCGCTGTGCCCATGAGCACTCTGACCTTACCTGACTAGCAGCAGCCGCTTTACTCAGAGAGGCCTGGAGATTTTATGTTACGTTCTACATTACATGTTACACTCTACAGGGATTAGGCAAGGTACCGTAGACATTGAACTGTGTGCATGGTTGTAAATGTGGTTGCGTGTGTGTGTGTTAGTGTGTGTGTGTGTGTGTGTGTGTGTGTGTGTGTTAGTATGTGTGCGTGCACTTTTGCAACCACTGTGTTGGAAAACTTGGGAGTTTCAATGTTGTAGTATGGGTGTGGGTGATCCTGGCGGTCAGTTTCCTGGACACACACTGTCACTCACACACACACACACACACACACACACACACAGACAGACACAGGCAGGCACCACAAGCTGGTCAGTGAAGCGTGTTGCCATTTTATTACCTGGCCTCTCCAAGCTGTTGACGCTCAGTGTGTTGACTGAGTGAGGGAGTGAGTGTGTGTGTTGACGGAGTGTGTGTGTTGACGGAGTGTGTGTCACTCACTGAGCTGCGCAGCGCCCACTGCATTGCACTGCTATCACCGTTGATTGTGCAACAGTCCTGCAGCAGCACAGCCCACAGCATAGCAATGCTCACCGTCACGTCCAAGTAAGAAAGAATTTACACACCTCCTTCACCCCACCCCCCCAAACCTCACACTCACACACACACAAACCACACACTCACACATACACTCACACTCACACACACACAAACCACACACACACACACACACCCTTGGGGAACAATGGCAGCATTGACTCCTCACCACTATGAAGCCTGTAGTGGTTGTTACTGTGGCATTAAAAAAAAAACAGTGCGTCTGTTTTATCTCTCTGTATGTTCACTTGTTTAGCTCGTAGCCCTGGTGTTACAGAGGTTGATAGTTTTGTAGCACAATACACAAAATCTCTAGCATCGGTATGTCGTTACAAACACCTCATCTGTAGGCTACACTCTAGAGAACATGTTAAATAAGGAGCCACCGGTGCTACGCTGGTAAATCATTGTAGCACGTGGTATAGGTAGCACTGTACAGCCTGGGTTAGGGTAGGGCCTCACTCACTCACTCACTCACTCACTCATCCTATTGTCAACTAGAGCTGTGATCAAAATATCCTATGGCATCAAAACTAAAAGCATAAGAAAATGTCCATTTTAAGTTTTAAAGTTGATGACCATTACTACAGGTAACTAACAGCAGTTAGAGTGAGTTCTGTTTTGAACATGGTCATTCTTCTGAGTAAACACGTATTGCAGTGTGGATCACATCATGGCGTCTGTATCATGATGCATATCATTTTGTGAGGCACTCTTATATCTGTTCCTTCAGCTTTCTCTCTTTCTTTCTCTCTTTCTTTCTTCCCCCTCTATCTCTGTAGTTGAGACAGAGCTGTGTGTGTGTGTGTGTGTGTGTGCGCGCACTCCTGCTGTACTCTGATACCTGTGTCTGGCACGGTCACAGTCCATTGTAACACGAGGTGCAGGTGCCGTGGCAACAAGCCGCTCTCCACCTCTCCGTCATCAACCCCCTCCCCACTGCATCAAATCCCTTTACCACAGGCGTGTGTGTGGGTGTGTGTGTTGCTTTTCATTCGATGTGTGTGTGTGTGTGTGTGCGTGTGTCTGTGTGTCTGTGTGTGTGTGTGTGTGTGTGTGTGTGTGTGTTCGTGTTCCATGTGTGTGTTTGAATGGCTTAGGCTGTCACAGGTCAGTCCTCCCCAGTAACTCTCATAGTTGAGCAATCTCTACACTCCCATGACTGTCACATCACTGTCACGTCACACTCCGGTCAAGACGAACATAACCTGTGTGTGTGTGTGTGTGTGTGTGTGTGTGTGTGTGTGTGAAAGGGTTATTCTAAGCGCTCTTCTACTACTGTTAGCCCATGAGTGAGCAATCTCTGCACTCCTCTTCTACATACATTAGAGGCGAGTAATCTCTCCACACACACACACTGTCACACTGTCACACTGCCCAGGTCAAGAGTCACGTAATCTGCACATGACGTGTGTGTGTGTGTGTGTGTGTGTGTGTGTGTGAATGTGTTTGAATGATGGGTTGTGCTGCATCCTCTCCTACAACCGCTAGCCTATAGGTGACCAAAGTCAACACTATCCTCGTCACATTACCGTCACACTGTCCGGGTCATGAGGCGCACGACTTCCACACCTCCCAGAGGTCAACAGGTCCCCAAGCAGGCCCTCGTTGGAATGGGCGATGAGGTGGACAGACGAGTCTAATTAGCATCACTTGATGTTTCCTCAGACGGACTCTTTTAGTGTAGGCCTGGGATGTTAAAGTGGGCTGGTGCTGGAGCACTTGTGTGTGCGTGTGTAGTGTGTGTGTGTGTGTGTGTGGTGTTGAAATGTTCGCCTGCCTCTCTGCCATATATAACACTAGGGGCTTAAAACTCACTGGCACCTGTCACATGTAACAATTCCCACTCCCCTTAGCTACAGCTGTCCTCTCTCTCTCTCTCTCTCTCTCTCTCTCTCTCTCTCT